>NC_082689.1:81972576-82184653 GCF_949987515.2 Delphinus delphis
TGATGAAAGAAATTAAAGATGATACCAACAGATGGAGAGATATACTATGTTCTTGGATCAGAAGAATCAATATTGTGAAAATGACTATACTACCCAAAGCAATCTACAGATTCAATGCCATCCCTATCAAATTACCAATGGCATTTTTTACGGAACTAGAACAAAAAATCTTAAAATTTGTATGGAGACACAACAGACCCTGAATAGCTAAAGCAGTCTTGGGGGCAGAAAACAGAGCTGGAGGAATCAGACTCCCTGAGTTCAGACTGTACTACGAAGCTACAGTAATCAAGACAATATGGTACTGGCACAAAAACAGAAACATAAATCAATGGAACAAGATAGAAAGCCCAGAGATAAACCCACGCATCTATGATCAACTAATCTATGACAAAGGAGTCAAAGATATACAATGGAGAAAAGAGAGTCTCTTCATAAGTGGTGCTGGGAAAACTGGACAGCTACATGTAAAAGAATGAAATTAGAGCACTCCCTAACACCATACACAAAAATAAACTCAAAATGGATTAGAGACCTAAATGTAAGACCAGACACTATAAAATTCTTAGAGGAAAACATAGGAAGAACACTCTTTGACAGAAATCACAGAAAGATCTTTTTTGATCCATCTCCTAGAGTAATGGAAATAAAAACAAAAATAAACAAATGGGACCTAATGAAACTTCAAAGCTTTTGCACAGCAAAGGAAACCATAAACAAGATGAAAAGACAACCCTCTGAATGGGAGAAAATATTTGCAAATGAATCAGCAGACAAAGGATTAATCTCCAAAATGTATAAACAGCTCAACAGCTCAATAGTAAAAAAAACAACCCAATCCAAAAATGGGCAAAAGACCTAAATAGACATTTCTCCAAAGAAGACATACAGATGGCCAAGAAGCACATGAAAATTTGCTCAACCTCACTAATTATTAGAGAAATGCAAATCAAAACTACAATGAGGTATCACCTCACACCAGTTAGAATAGGCATCCTCAGAAAATCTACAAACAACAAATGCTGGAAAGGGTGTGAGAAAAGGGAACCCTCTTGCACCGTTGGTGGGAATGTAAATTGATACAGCCACTATGGAGAACAGTGTGGAGGTTCCTTAAAAACTAGAACTACCATATGATCCAGCAATCCCACTACTGGGCATATACCCAGAGAAAACCATAATTCAAAAAGACACATGCACCCCAATGTTCATTGCAGCACTATTTACAATAGCCAGGTCATGGAAGCAAACTAAATGCCCCTCGACAGACGAATGGTTAAAGAGGATGTGGTACATATATGCAATGGAATATTACTCAGCCATAAAAAGGAACGAAATTGGGTCATTTGTTGAGATGTGGATGGATCTAGAGACTGTCATAGAGTGAAGTAAGAAAAAGAAAAACAAATATAGTATATTAATGCATATATGTGGAACCTAGAAAAATGGTACAGATGAACCGGTTTGCAGGGCAGAAGTTGAGACCCAGATGTAGAGAACAAACGTATGGACACCAAGGGGGGAAAACCGCGGTGGGGTGAGGATGGTGGTGTGCTGAATTGGGTGATTGGGATTGTCATGTATACACTGATGTGTATAAAATTGATGACTAATAAGAACCTGCAATATAAAAAAAATAAAATTAAAAATGAAATAAAAAAGACCACCTGAGGACAGATTAAAGGAGTGCAGGCCCTGCATACACCCTGATCCTTATCAGCAACCCTGGCCTTGAACCATTGTTATAAAACTCCTCACTAAATCCTCCCAGGTTGGGACCCACAGTTTTCAAGGGCAGGAGTCTGCTGTCTCCCTCTTTGCCTGGCAAAGCAATAAAGCTATTCTTTTCTACTTCATCCAAAACTCTGTCTCTGAGATACAATTCAGCACCGGTGCACAGAGCCCAAGTTTTTGCATCCCGACCATAAAAAAAAAAATAATAATGAAAAATAAAGGGAAGAACTAAGAATATGAGTGCAAGCAATCCACCATTGTAGAATCCCACATGACTTATAAATTGCAAAGATATTTAACCTCTCCAGTAATTAGGGAAATGGTACAATTTAAACTTTACAGTTAAACCCTTTTTTCTGCCAATCTGGTGGGTGTCAAAAGTTTATGTCTGGGGCTTCCCTGGTGGCGCAGTGGTTGAGAGTCCGCCTGCCGATGCAGGGGACACAGGTTCGTGCTCCGGTCTGGGAGGATCCCACCTACCGCGGAGCGGCTGGGCCCATGAGCCATCGCCGTTGAGCCTGCGCGTCTGGAGCCTGTGCTCCGCAACGGGAGAGGCCACAACAGTGAGAGGCCCACGTACTGCAACAATAACAACAACAAAAGTTTATGTCTGATGATATGGTGACTGTTACGTTTATTGCTGCTAGTAGTGTAAATATGTATAGATACTTTGGAGAGCAATATGGAAAATTAGGTATCTAGAGAGACTCAAATACACAAGAAGGCATGTACCAGATTGTTTATTGCAGCCTTGTTTATAGTCCCTCCCCCAAAATGACAGATACCCATCAATAAGGGAAAGAATAATTAAATTGTGCATATATACAAAGGAATATAACAAAAAAAAGAATAAACCACAATTGACATCTGGACATAGATGAATTCTCATGACAGTTGTTTAGTGAAGAAAGAGTAGCATTAAGTACAATATGGTATTTATATAAAAGTTGAAAATTACTCTGTATTGTCTAGGAATACAAAGATATGTAGTAGAAGGATGAAGACTTGCATGATTTTTTTGCATGGAGAAGAGTAGAGAGTCCAACCAGGGCAAGAGACAGGAGCTTCAACTCTGTAAGTTTATATTTTGTAAGCTGAGAAAGTGGTCATGGATATTCATTATATTATTCTCTTGCCTTTTTATATGTCAAAAATATTTTATAATAAAAGCAAGAAGAAAAGGTAAGAGAAAGGGAAGGAGCTACTGGGTACCTGGATCCCTCCCAGTATGGGGAATGAAGGACAAGGATTACCAAACTTTTTTGTTCAGTTAAAGACCCTGGGCCCTAGTTAAAAAAGGGAGAGAGTTCAAGGCAATAGAAATAAAAGGAAAAATAAACAAATGGGACCTAATCAAACTTACAGGCTTTTGTACAGCAAAGGAAACCATAAACAAAGCAAAAAGACAACCTAAGGACTGGGAGAAAATATTTGCAAACGATGTGACAGACAAGGGCTTAATTTCCAAAATATACGAACAGATCATATAACTTAATAATAACAACAATTAAAAAACCCAATCGAAAAATAGGCAGTAGACCTAAATAGATACTTCTCCAAAGAAGGCATACAGATGGTAACGGGCACATGAAAAGATGTTCAACATTGCTAATTATTAGAGAAATGCAAATCAAAACTACAATGAGGTACCGCCTCACACTGGTCAGAATGGCCATCATTAAAAAGTCTACAAATAACAAATGCTGGAGAGAGTGTGGAATGTAAATTTGTGCAGCAACTATGTTGGTGGGAATGTGAATTCGTGCAGCTGCTATGGAAAACAGTATGGAGGTTCTTCAAAAAACTAAAAATAGATTTGCCATGTGATCCAGTAATCCCACTCCTGGGCATATATTTGCACAAACCTATAATTCAAAAAGATACATGCAACCATATGTTCATAGCAGCACTATTCACAATAACCAAGACATGGAAACAACCTAAATGTCTATCGATAGATGAATGGATAATGAAGATGTGGTACACATATATACAGTGGAATACTACTCAGCCATTAAAAAATGAATGAAATAATGCCATTTGCAACAACATGGATGGACCTAGAGATCATCATACTAACTGAAGTAAGTCAGAAAGAGAAAGACAAATACCATATACTATCAATTATATGTGGAATCTAAAATATGACACAAATGAACTTATCTACGAAGCAGAGACAGACTCACAGACATAGGGAATAGACTTGTGGCTGCCGAGGGTGAGAGTGGGGTGGTGGATGGATGGATTGGTAGTATGGGATTAGCAGATGCAAAATATAAGTAGAATGGATAAACAACAAGTTCCCACTGTATAGCACAGGGAACTATATTCAATATCCTGTGATAAACCATAGTGAAAAAGAGTGTATATATATGTGTAACTGAATCACTTTGCTATACAGTAGAAATTAACACAACATTGTAAATCAACTATGCTTCAATAAAATATATATTTTTTTTAAAAAAGGAGTTTCTAGTGTTAGTGTCCCAAATATTACATGGCATATACTTACACTAAGAAATTACTCATTGTTTACCTGGAATTCAAATTTAATGAGATGTCATGCATTTTTACCTGCTCACCCTACTTACATGACTAAATTTAAATGCTGAGTCAATTATATTTCAATGAAAAATAAATTTTTAAAAAATTAAGTAAAATTTAGATGTTAGGAAAGTTACAAATAAATAAATCTTCAAATGCAGAAGTTTTTGTTAGTCATTGGACAGAGCACTCGCTACATGGAGGCAACTTGTCCTTGCTTTCAAGGAGAGTTGTTTCTTGGTATAATTTTGTTTTTGTTTTTTTAATTTTTAATACAATTGAATATAAAGTAGCTCACCTCTGTCACTTAAGACTAATAACCTGGATTGGTCGATTGGGTGGTAAGAAAGTTTTTACAAGTCACACTTCTGCCTTTTTGGTTTGGTTTAGTCTGGGGCTTTAAATAGTAGTCTTACTTATTTTTGGTCTCTTCTCGTCACCCTACTCCTTCTAAAGTATTTTTCTTTTGAGGAGTTGTAAACAAACAAGATATGCAAATGGAAAGGGGTAGAGAGAGCAGCAAGAATTTTTTAATGCTTTACATTTATACAGTTACATGACATATGAACTGAAATACTGTATTTTAATAGAGCTAAATATGAGAATACCTTTCCCAGGCATTACTATTTACTCTTTCATAACTCTCTGAATTAAGAAGTTTTGTTAAAGTGCCTAAGTAAATATGCAGTTGTTTTTCTGATCTGCATTTCCTTAGATGCTTGCTTTAAATCGTGTAACACCATCACACCCATTTATGACTGCAGCAGATCTGATGGAGGCAAACCAGCTGTGTAGCATGGACTCTAAAGCAAATATTGTACATGGTGAGAAACCTTAATTAGTAGTTTTTTAAATGTTTGAGTTTATATAATGGTATGATTTTCAAAATTATAATTAACATCGGGTATAGTATTTTATATACAGAATACTTTTATATCCATACGCCCTTTAACTCAGCCCTTTAAAAGGTATTGTTCCTCCCATTTAAAGTGAAAGGAACTCGAGGCACTGCCTCACTTGCTACATTGTAAATGCAGCTGAGACTGTATTGCAGGCGTTCTC
Organism: Delphinus delphis; assembly: GCF_949987515.2. Lineage (NCBI taxonomy): Eukaryota > Metazoa > Chordata > Mammalia > Artiodactyla > Delphinidae > Delphinus > Delphinus delphis. The sequence goes on from NC_082689.1 coordinate 81,977,917, forward strand.
ATTGCACCAAGTGTTAATGAAGGGCACTGGCTTTTAGCCATTTGGGGTTCACTATCCCTTTTGAGAATCTAATGAACCTTCTCCTCTCCAGGAAATTAAAAAATTAGATATAATTTCCAGGGGATTAGAGATTCTGAATAATCGAGGGCCCTGTGTAATTTTAAAGTTACATCATAATTGCAGCTCTGGTTTATGTGGTTAAGTGTTAGATAGTATTGTCTCGAATCCTTGTACCATCTCTGGAAGTTTAGAACGATCCTATTTTACATATATGAAAACTGAGCTCAGGGAGGTTGAGTAACTTTCTTAAGATTATTCAGATAATAGTGACTGAAACACATTTGAACCTAGAGGGGTGTCTTGACCTCCCTCCACCCCTCAAAACCATAATCTTTCACTTTATCCTTCTATTTGAAGGAAAGTTATTTCAGTCTTATGTATCAGTAAATAAACTATACCTCATAGTTTGTTCCCCTTTTATTATAGGTCTGTCAGTCTTGGAAATCTGTCTTATCATAGCAATGAAACATTTAAATGACATCTATGAAGAGGAACCCTTTAATTTTCAAATGGTTTATAATGGTGAGATGAGACATTGGTATTTTCTAACACTACTACCCCCACTGCTTATTTGAAGCTACTAATGCTGTCATTGCTTTCTGTCCAGAGTTTCAGAAGTTTGTTCAAAGGAAGGCCCATTCTGTTTATAATTTTGAGAAACCTGTTGTCATGAAGGTAAGAGTTTTAATTTTTAAAGGCTTATTTTTACATCTGATTTGATTGTATATATCATAGTTGCACTTTCATTAATTTTGAAACATTAGGTATTATCATAGGAATTTTATTCAAAACAGACCAAAAAAAATCAATCTAAAAATGAAATGTTTGAATCATTCTGAAGAATGCAGCCAGTTCTTTTTACAGTTTTGGGGGTATACTGCCCTCTACTGTCTCTTCCTAGAACTGGCATCGTGCAAAGGATCTACTCGTTACAGTCATAACCCTATCCCTTTATACCTCTAAGCTTGGCTTTATAATCTCAGCTGTAAAAAGAGACCGAATGGGTCATTAAGAAAACAAAAAAGAATCTCATTGGTTGGTGAGGGTATACAGAGAAAGTTTTGTTAGGGGTGAGGCATGAGTTTTAAAACTTGAGGAACTTTATTCTAGCATACCATTGTCCACCAGAAATATGAGCCACATAATGTAATTTTAGATTTTCTAGTAGCAACAAAAAAGTAAAACAAAGAAAAGGTGAAATTAACTTGGACAGTAAATTTTATTTACTGTACCAAAATCTTTTGATCTATAGTCAATATAGAAAATTATTAATGAAGTTTATTTTCTTTTGTGTTAAATCTTTGAAATTCTATGTGATTACATTTAAAGCACATCTTAATTCACTGACTATTCATTGGAAATAATTGCTCTTTAGATTCCTTCAATTATTTTTTTTAGATTCCTTATTTAGCTGAAGTAGATTTACATTATGAAATTGTTTCAAACATACAAATTTTCTAAGTGTTAGTTTTTTAATTAAACTTAATAAAAATTAAATAAAATTAAAAATAGAGTCCCACATTTCAAATGCTCAAGAGCCCCGTGTAGCTAGTGGTTACCTATTGGACAGTACAGCTCTAGAGGACTTTATGGGAAGAAACACCTTTTTTGATTTTTTTTTTAAGCAGTGGACCCATAGCTTCTTTAGCATCCTTTATAAGGGATTAGTAGTCAATTTTATTTCTTACAGCAACCAAAAAATGTGAGATCAGGGCATTGCCATTTCTTCAAAACAATAGGAAAAGTATTTAGTATACTGGAGGTTGGTTTTTTCCTCCCTTCCTAATGTCCATATTTGTCTGATAGTCATAGCTTGTGGGAGTTGTATGAGTGGAAAGGTTTAGCTGAGCACTTAAATTTTTATGAGTAATTTGAAGCTGCTCATTTCTACCTTTTAATTAAATAAGAAAGTATTTTGCTACCTAGAAATACTTTAAATCTCCTCAGTTTTATTCAGCCAGTACCTGCAGCCTCTAGTATTTTCTCATTTTCAGAAATTAATGGTGTCTGAACTGTTTCTCTTTTCATCAGAAGAATTTTTATAGTACATAAAGAATATATTCCAACAGTATTTTTCACAATGAGGCTTAAGAATAGAAAGCTCATAATCTATTTCAGTGTCTCAGTATTTAATGGTTAGTAGGTCATGATTTAATGGGGTTTTTTTAATACATTAATAAAATACCTGAAACAACAAACATGGTTAGAAAAGACATAATACATGAATGTTGGAGGTAAGAGGAAGCAGACAGTAAAGAGCCCTGTTAAGGTGGGGAAGATGAAAGAAAGGGACTTTCTGACGGGTTGTAGTGGTCTGTCAGACTTCTTAGGGAAACAGGAGCCTGTCTTTTCCTCCATACCTGTACCACTCTGCTGAATCATTTATTTATAGGGTTAGCTGAACAGGTGTACTCCTACAGGTCTTTCCTGCCTCCCTCTCTTTTTACAGCTGTATTAAACTTTTACACAGCAAAGTCTTACAAAGGTAGAAACAAAATGTAAAGGCGAATTTGAGTAACCTAGGCAATTAGTCAAAAAGTACTGGTCTTATCAGATCTTAGGTTTTTATAGAGAACTAGAAACTGTTAACTTAAGTACTAGGAGGAGATATGACATAGAATGAGGTTAGGAACAAAAACCACGTTGTACAAACTGAATTAAGTTTGCCCTGTTTATATTCAGTGATGCAGGGACGGATAACTGTATATAGACACTGCCTCGTGTGATGTGTGAAGTTTTTATGAGGTTAATGAGAGTTGTTTTTGAACTTTACTGATATCTATTAAGTTTTGTTTCCTGGTACTCTATTCCACAACTGACCAAGATCCTGACTGTTCTCTGAGTTAATGTTGTTTACTTTACTTCCCCTATTCAACCTAAACTATTTCTTTCATCTTTCAGGCCTTTGAACATTTACAACAATTAGAATTAATAAGGCCCATGGAAAGAACATCAGTAAATGCACAGAGGGAGTACCAGCTGATGAAACTACTTTTGGATAATACGCAAATTATGAATGCTTTGCAAAAATACCCTAACTGTCCTACAGATGTTAGGCAGTGGGCAACATCCTCCCTAAGCTGGTTATGAATATAACCATGGCTTCAGTTGTGGAGTTTCAGGCATACTTCTCTAAAGAATGTTGTCCTTCAACAAGATATGTTATTACATTTTCTTATATTTATAAAAATGTATTTTTGTATTTATGGGAGACTGTTACACACGTAGCATCATGGCTGTGCCTTGCCTTTGAATCACGGCACATGAGCAGTTACATGATTTATAATTCCAGTAATTTAGATTATGTTGTAGGTAGTTGTTCAAAAAATAAATCTGACTATTTTAGGGATTGAATCATATGCTTATTTAACACTTGTGCAGTATTTATGTGGTACATTTGAAGAGTTCATTTCAACCCAGCAGCCAGATGTTTTTACAAACCTTAAACAAAGCAGTAAAGAAACAATGGTAAGAGTTGAGGTGTAATGAGTAATCTTTTGGTCCTTTGGGAGGTGCTGCAGTTTTTCTGTATTCATGGAAATTTGGGATTCTGTCCCAGACCCACGTCTTCTAGTTCAGGAGACTGATCAGTTTGGCTAGAAGATGGTTTACACGGAAGAAAAAAGCAAAAGGTTTGACCATTTTCTTCCAGGCTTCTTATAATATGGTACTCATACCATCTACAGAAGAATCTTTTGTAGCATGTTTTAAAATGCAGATTCTGGGGCCTGTTCTAGGGACTAGCATTTGTCTTTCTGACACAGGCAGTTTAGGGGATCCTGTGAACCCACCCCCACAGATAATGGAAAGTGTATGACGGTGCTAACTAAACCTGCTTGTATCAAAATGTGGAGCCCTAGGAGGGAGGAACGTGGGAATGGCAAAGCATCAGGAATCCATGAACTAATGCTGGTATATGTTTAAAATGAAATTTAGTAAGCATTCGTTACGTGTTAGTGACTTCATTTATTTAAAAATATTTGATTGTCTTATTATTTTCATGGAAGGTTTACTAAAGACAGACTCCCTATCCTTGTGCAGTTTGTAATCCTTTTAACTGTCAAAGACCTTATGATATTTAGTTACTGTTGTTTACAGGTGAGAAAACTAACACAGTAGTGACCCTGTCCAGAGGATTGACAGACCCTGGAATTCAACTCATTTCGTTGACACCAAAACTCAGTAATGCGTTCCTTACCATGTATTTTTAAAAGTATACTCTAAAAAACTATTTACGTGGTTTTTAAGAAGTATTGCGTTTAGAATGGAATATGAGATTTCTGTGCATAAAAATAGCTCTTTAGTAGTTGCAACCTGTTCTTTGTATACCGGCATTCTAAGTTTTCAGATCACTGTCATTTACTTTTCAGCAGTGTATTATGAAAGCTAAGGCTTGCACCCTGGTTCTATGCAATAGTCTACAGATTTTTAGGAGATATTTTGAAAAAATACTTCCCATGGTGGCATCACTATTACCAGAAGCAAGGATTTTGCACTTGAGCTAAGATTGTCCCTTTAAAAATTCTTCTCAACTGTTTAGAGAAGTACCCTCTGCTTAAAGGTACTGACCATAAAAGCACCCAAAGAACTGGCTTGAAGATTGCAAATTTTTATCAGCTTAAGATGCCACTAGAAGTTTGAGAGCCCTCACCTGCCTTACAGAAAATCCATCAATATCAGTGAAAGAGCTATGAAACACACTAGAAAAAGTAGGTTAGCAGAAGTCATACAAATGAAGCACGTGCCTACATTTCAAGGGCATTTTTTTCAGAGGAATGTTGATGTACCCCTTTCCACATTCCCTAATACAGAGAAGCTAAATATACTTAAAATTTTTTAAACTAACTTCATCTCTTAAATTGCTTAAACCATCATGAATAAAATAAAAACCAAATCTGAAAAAGCCCTAGTAAAAAGCTTTCGAGGATAATGTAAACAAATATGGCTTAAAGATATTTTCATTTACTAGAGGAGGAATGTAGCCTGTTAACAGCGCAATCAAAAGACTGAAAACCAGGTGAGGAGGAATGTTAGCGCCATCAGTGCAGTTTTCACTCATGTGATTCCCTCCAGGTGCCCTACCAAAAACAGGATCTTATTAAGAAAAAAAGTCTTTCCAATTTTGTGGACATGCATGTGAATGGCTCTGAGGAGATAAGAGCTGTTGGTCCAAACTTACCACATCATAATGCTATATGTGTTGATTATATACTATTAACTGTCTGAAGAATCTGTTTTGCAGAACAACGCTGTGGAAACAGTTTCGGTCTTTCTGTAGAGATTCCTTGCAGATTCCACCATGGTTTGCATTTTCATTTGGTTTTAGAAGACAACGCAGGTTCTTTCAAACCACCATAACCTAAGTGTTGCCCTTTCCTTCACCTTTACCCCCCAAAAATTGAGAATCCATGGGTGTGAACTGTGACGCTCAGTGTGACAAGGTAGGGCTCTTCCACCCCCCCTTTCTTCGAAAGTCACAGGATAAACAAAAGAATTTGCAACACTAAAAATGTAAATGAATGCTAGCTTCCTTGGTGATCTCTCTCACCGATTACCCTAAGTGAAAATACCAGAATTCTTCTGTTCAACTGGTAAACTAGTTACAGTTGGGAAGAGTAGTTTATGTCTTTGATGTCTATTACCTAAGCCACTTTTTTTAAATCTCCATATGAAAAGACAAGGTAACTAAGACCATTTAGCCTCTCTTAAAATTGGCAGGACCAACATATGTAGTTTAGTGGGAATACAATCTGTTTACACAACAAAGGAGGGAAATGCCACAACTGACAAACCTCCCTTTCACCTATCCCCATTCTTGCAAATCTCAAGGTGTAAGCCTCACTGTAAATTATAAAGCTACTGTTCCCCTCTTTAAGAACATATAACTAAAGAAAAACTTCATATGCAAATCATACCATATTTATTTTTTTATTTAACTTGGGAATGGAATGGGGATAGCATACATTTTATTTGTACAATATTTAACAATCACTTACCCAAGGTGGGGTTTTATGGGACTTTTTTTTTTCTTTTTTAACTTTTTGTTAAATACTTGCAGAAAAAATAGCAAGTACAATTTGACAGTAGTACAACAACCTGTGCCCAAAACACTGACAAGAAATACAGAGTAAAGCTAAAATAACTGTTTACCAATATTTTGAGAGGTAACAAATAGGATATGGGTTGAGACTGCATTAAAAAATGTACTGCTGGTTGAATATCTGAGGTAAATGATGTTCAATCAAGATGCTACTTGTATCATTTTGCCCATAAATCAGTAAATAATTTTATGCACATTATACCAAATGTTCCTAAAAAGTAGTATTTTAAAAAGGTAAAAAAGAGAAACTGGAAAATATCCGTGCTGAAGCATTTTTTTAAAACAGTAATCAGTTTATTCCACTAAACTATCATCTGGCCAGGATTTTTCCCCTACCACCTGCATTTTACTTAAATGTAGCTGTTACCTAGGAGTGAGGAAAGGGGGAAGAACAGATTCTTTTTAGTTTCATGATATATGACTCATTTTTAAGTTATAAACTTTTTTTTTTCCTGATTGTATTTTCGAAACATCACCATGAAGGATAGTGCAAGTTCATGGGACCAACAATTGTGAGGCACAGTCTCTGTTCTGGAATTCACAAGGTACCTGTAATAAACATTCAAACAAGAATCACACATCACATGCTAAAAACTTCCTAGCATCTAAAATACATACAAGAGCTGTGCAGGGCATAAACTTCGAATAAAGCCAAACACTGGTTAATCCATCAGTCCTATGGCAGTTGATCATAAAGCATTCCTTACACGGAGATCTGGGCAAGGTAGAGAGTATAAGTTAGAGCAGCAGTTCTGATGGGTGTCATAAAGGCAAAATACAAGACGAATCATAAGGAGCACCATACACATGAGGAAAAAATTACTGGGGTCTTAGTGTACCCCAAAACAAATCATTTTTCTCTTTTTGATCTTTCTTTTTTTCAGTATCCCTAAGCTCAAAGTTTTTATTAACTTGCCCACTTACACTGACTGTAAACCAAACATGAAAATGCCCTGCAAAAGAAAGTTTTAACAAGACTAGGTATCAGGACAGGTAGTCACTGGAACATTCTTATTTTACTGCTTATAAAAAGTATTTTTCTGTCAATGTAATTCTCAAAAGGATACAGGTTTTAAAATTGGTTAGCTAGAGTTTTAAGTACAATACCCAGGATTTCTAAAAATTTTTTCTAACATGAAGAGAAAACTTTATTTTGTGAATAAGTGGTCTTATAAAGTTTCTCTCTAAGATTCACATAAGCCAAACATTCATCATAATATTCCCTTTTGTTTTCTTTTGATTTGATTTTTTTTTTTTTAACTTTTAAAAACAGGATTGTTCACAACAGGTAGAAATTAGTCTTCAGGAGATTAACAATTTTCATGTATGAACATTCTCATTTTCCCTTCTTAATTAGTTTCCAAGTGGAAGCAAAACCAGACCAAGAAATTGAGAAGCCAAGTACTTTTTGAAATAAAGGTGAACTCAACATTGAAATGGGAATTCTTAGAAATACAACAAAGCCTTGGGTACATTATGTGACCAAGAGCACAAAGTTCTGTATGGTGTGTGGCACACAGACAACAATGCTGTTATTCTTCTTTCCCTCCCTGCTTAAAGGAGTCTTGTTGACCTATGTATTATTTATAAATAATATAATTTATTATTCCCAGAGATTAAGTGCATGTTTTATGTAAAATGTAGTGTACTGTGTGGTTAAATAGCCATTTGAAGATAACACATTCACAGTGAGCTCCTGATAGTGACACGTAAAAAATTCTTTTATAAAATTAATGTATGGATTTTAAAATGACCTGACAAAAGTACATAGCATAATACTGGCTATTTGTTGGTCATCAGTAATCCAGAAATTCAGGAAATTAATGTTTTACTTTGGCCTATAAATTTGAGAAAGAATCCAATTATATTCTAATGTAATATTGTTTTGAAAAGCACTTTGGCACCTACCTACCGTCAATTCCATTTTCTTATCAAAGATAAGGCATGAACTATCCTAAACTAATATCAGGGTTAGTTGTAAAAGCAATTCGTGGGAGGAGGCTAAGCTATGTTACCTATATCAACATTGGTTACCTCTAAATGTCATTGCATATTTTAAGTTATAAGTTTAACTTGTTATCCCTGATTTGTTTTAAAGCAGTAACATCTGAAATCTGTGCTTAAAAATTTAAATCTCTATCCTAGGATAATTCTTGACATATCACAGACATCAAATATTACTCTGACAAGATGGCACCAAGCAGAAATATAGTGATAAAGTTACAAGTCTCGAAGCAGAGTGAGGAATTCTGGGTAATGACACTTCCTGAGGTGATCCTAAAACAGTGATAAAGAATGTCCCACACACTGTTTGGTGAAAAGAAATACACTACAATTTTACATATATAAATAGGAAAAAAAAAATCTATTTTAAAAGAATAAAAATGAAGAGCTTTCCAGTGTTACAGCTCACTTTAAAAAATTTAAATCATGCTTTAAATTTTCAAATAGTCCCCAAGCACAGCACACCTAGAAAAATACGTAGGTAAGTATGCAACATTTTGGGAACTGGATATAAGATGAAGCTTTAAAATATGGGAGAAAGGGGAAAGACACCATTTTTTCATTTCAAAAAACAGCACTTTTTTTCCTTAAATCACAAGCTAGCACAAGAAAAGCTAAAACACTGCTTTACGAATGGCCACTTACTGTTGGCACTAAGCATAGCTTACCTTTTTTCTTAAATAACACAGTGAATTTGTAATACCTTGTTACAAAACGGGTCAATTTATTATTCAAATTTTGTTAGTGTTTTCAATTTTATAATTTAGCAACCGTGGAACTGAGGTATACCTTGTTGAGGGAGGTTAAAGTAATGCTTGGAAGCCTCTTTACTGTACCCCACTTAGATGACTTTGTTTATGTACACAGAACAGCAGCACACTAAACATTCACAAGCTGTGTCATATTGGCATTACAATAGTCATTTATAGAAACACAACAGCAAATGCAATAAAAACAAGTTACCCTTTTTAAAATCTGAAATGAAAAGTTTTTGATTTAAAAAAAAATAGCAGTAGTTCATTTAAGGAATTAGTGTCTTCGGACAGACATTAAGAAATCTGATGTCAGTTTTCAAACACTTGATTAGCCAGGTCCAAAAAGACCCTTGATTTGGAGAGGGCCACATTCTTCATGTACACTTCTTCAAAAGTTTCTTTTTAGAGTTTGCAACTTTTCTCTTAGTCTCATGTCCTTCATGTCTCTGCTACAGGCAATGCCATTAAGTCTCCCAGAGCCACCTTTTGAAACGAGGGTCTTCTTTCTGAGATGTCCAGGAGACATCTTACTCATTTCACACGGAAAATAAACTGTAAGCAGTTTCGTTAGCAGCTCCAGTTCAGAGTCCTGTTTCTCAGTGTGTACACATGGTGCAACCATCATAGACTAGATTCTTTGGGAGGAAAGTCAACATTTGTCACCATCGTGACCACTGTTACAATGTCCTCTGTGGTAATGATATTTGTTAGTCTTTGCATCTGAGTAATTCTTTCACCTACACATCCAGCTGATAACCTGGCTTCTGCATCGTGATCCCAACATTCTTCTATCGTTTCACAGAGCATTGCCATTCCCTAAAAAGGAAAAACACATTCAAACACCACATCAGTTTTTGTTTTCTGTTAGGAAACAGACTAAAACTCTCACAAAAAAATTGCTATTTTTGTGGGTCGAAGAAAGTTTCAAGATTAGCCAAGTTTGATATTTGTCAGCATTCACTTTTGAGTATCTATTATATGCAGACACATGGAGAAAAGCACTGAGAGAAATCAATGTTTTTTTCTGAGCATTGGGACTATCACAGCAGGTGATTTTTTTTTTTCGAGTATAATTGCTTTACAATGTCATGTTAGTTTCTGCTGCACAGTGAAGTGAATCAGCCAATATGTATACATATATCCCCTCCCTCTTGGACCTCCCTCCCCCTGACCCAATCCTACCCATCTAGGTCTTCACAGAGCACCGTTTCTTTAATTCCAGAAATCCCTGACCATTGTTCATAAACCAGGTAATTTAAATGCTAACCTCTGAATTGTATTCAAAACCGAGGCTTTAAGAAGTTTACCAATTTTTATTGTTTTCTTAATATCAGCATTTCTACCTTGCAGTTAAAGTAGGAAAAAAGGTTCAAAAGCCAACCTTAAGGATTTTCTACCTGGCTTTATCCATGTTTCTAGTTATATCTAGACCAAAATAACCAGGGCAGTTTTGTTCCACCCTTCACCTACCTAGTCTCTTAAGTTCTTAAGAACTTGAAAATCATCCAGTCCCAAATCAAAATGCAAAAACTGTCATGGAGAGGAGAAAACTGGGCGCTTCACTTTCTTAAATGACCTGGGAAGGTGGTGATCAGCAAGTCTACCCGACTATCCGCAGGCTCAGAGCCAAGTACTCCTCCCCCGGGAAGATCTCCAAACGGGGGGCACACTCATCTGCACAAGAAAGACCACAGAGCTGAGTGCCCCAAGGCTCTGACCTCACCATCTTCCTCACCAGTGAACATAGCCTTAATTCTGTTGTTTCTAGAACTCTAGTTCAGAATATCCTGTATGAAGACCACCACCTCAGAAAAAAAGAGAAATGTGCAGAGATATCAATCATTCCTCTGAAAAACATTTTTTATTGGAAATTCAAGTGCAAAGCTAACTATATAACTTACAGCATGTTTCTGCCAATAATCTCTTAGAACAGGCCTCTTTTTTTTATGCACAACAACTTCCTGCATGTCTTCAAGAGAGGGATGCTGGCCAATTTCCTCCTCAAATGGCAACATGTATTCATCTACAGGTCCTGAAATGTAAAAAAAGGGGAAAAATCATTGTAATTCAAATCTTCCTAACTTCCAAACTGGAACAAGCTTTCTAAAACACACTCTGAATCACCTTTTCCCAACTGTCATATGCTATAGTGACGGGAGAGAAACAAACCCTCAACTGTACTTATTCCGCAGTGTGACGCAAACTTTAGAGGAAATCAGAAAGTCTGTAATTTGGCATGTAACTCTGCTAAGGACTGTGAAAGGAGCTTTATTACCTGTTGTATAAGGAATGCCTATCTCTGTTTGTATATAGCACATAGGGAACCATGGATCTCTGCATATTAAGGACATAATAGCTCTTTAAGGTACCCACTCTTGCAATTCAGATCAGACTGTAAATAGTAGTGCTTTCATCTCTGAAGATTTTGGGTTCGGTCTGCTATAACCATTTTTATTCTGACATGCCCAAACCCCCTACACATTCCACATGAGGAATTACGTACCCCAGAATCACACCTCTTCTCTGCCCTCACAGGAGCTGCCAGATATTGTTTTTTTAAAAATCACAAATGTACTCTACAAAAAGGGTCCCCAACGAATCAGAATGTGCCTTCACAGACAAGCAAGATTTATTCTACATGTTCTTTTTCTTAGGCCTACGCAAATATGGAAATTCAGTTAGGAGTTTGTAATAACTAATAACTGATGAGCACTTATGCTAACCAGGAACTTTATATTATTTACTTCCATTTTATCTTCACAGAGTGAAGGTGGCATTACCCTATTTTACAGATAAAAAGCTCAAGAAAAAGTTCCATCATCTGCACAAGGGCATACAGCTGTTAAGTGATAGAGTTGGAATTTGAATCCACCTCAATGACTCTAAAGTCTGTGCTTTCAATCACTAAACTGTCTCCCGTTGACAGAAATTGGTCGCTAATGAGCAATTTCAGTGACCAGATGTGTCTGTATATAGACATAAACCTTGTATAAGTTCTCAAAACACACCAAATACTCCTGCGTAGAATATAAGTTATAAACAGCTGATCAAGAAGGAGGCCATCTAACTCAACCCTGTCTAAATATAAGAATCCTTGATGGCTGGATAGTCAGTCTCTGCTGAAGCATTTCCAATCACTTAGAGTACTGACATTCTAAGGTGTCTATTTAACCCTTGCTACTCAAAGTGTGGTCCACAGGTCCAGCACTGGCACTGATGGGGTAGCTTTTGTAAGAAATGTAAATATCAGGCCCCACCTCAGACCTACCGAGTCAAAATCTGAATTTTAACAAGATTCCCAGGAGTTTGGTTTGCACGTTAAAGTTTGAGAATCACTGAACTGAACCATCAACAATTAGCCATCTAAAAAATTGAAAAGCACTTACGTTAGCAGTGTTCATACTGTCCCCTCTGCTTCAATTTCTGACTTGAATCAGAAATGCCTGACTCTGAAATTGAGTATTTCATAGCACATGCAAGGCATTTAAGAAATGTAAGCATCTATCCTTATCCTATTCTTTTTCCATAAAAACTTCCCTGATAACCTCTCCTCCCCACCAACAAAGCAAGTCCTCACACCTCTAAGCTCCCATAACACTCCCTTAACATTTCTCAGGTATTAACATTCATCCAAAAACATTTGCCTATGTAGACAATTCATACTTACCTTACTCTGGAGTTAACTGTCCAGGATACATTTTATCACCTTAACTAAACTGTATATTACTTGTGTATCCCCTATAACACTACATCCAATTGGCTTGCTTTGGAGAGTTCATGTTAATGAAATTCTGAAGAAATATATTTTCCTGTAACATCTGCCATCTAACCTACTTGTGCCTCCATAAATGCACGCAATAAATGCATTTTTTCTTCCACTTTGAGCCAAAACACACTGAACAGCTTACTCTTCTTCCTATAGACTTCTAAGCTAAAATTATATTCAAATTGCTTCAACCTTTCTTAGGTTCTGGATCCATTCCCACGCCAATTTTGGAAGAATGAATGGCTGTCCATTCCTGAGCACTTTCCACTAAATTCCCTTTAAAAGCAGAGTATCCCAAATCAAGTTTCATATACCAGAGGTAGTCTGTCCTACACAGAGAAACTATTACAGTACTCAGAAAATATTCTTATAAACATAGGTTAAGATGGTTATAACTTTTATAAATTAAAGTTTTAAAAGATCAAACTAATTTACTTGGTTTGGGAGTTTAATAGGAAATTTGCCTTATATTCTCATATCCAAAAAAGTAGTATAATTGGAGAGGGTAGAGACCTTCTGAGGAGCACTAAAGACAGAATACCTACAACGCTATAATTCTGTCACACTAGGAACATAATATGCAGGTTTATAATGAGTCAATCAATGTAAATATTTTTAGGACTTGAAAAGGACTTCAAGAACAAGAACAAGGACTAGGAATCCCTTAGAACCAAGGTGATGTGCTAGGGAATGTAACTTATGTTCACAATAATGTCTACATCAGATCCGACTTAACAAAGCTTTAAGGAGGCAGAATCTAACTTGTGCTGTAACACACACTCAGTTCTGGGACATGGAGGATAGAATGGTAATTCAATCCATCACAGGAGGGCTGAACAGCCAGCCTGAGTATCCTGGGAGGCAAAATCCCCCGACTCTGTGCACCTCCTCTCACCCAAGAGTTGACTTTAACTCTTAGGTGTCTCAGGACCCTCGTGATCTTACCAAAGTAGCAGCCCTCTCCCTGAATCTGGATCAGAGTTTCAAATCTTGATTTCACCACTTATCACTCTGCAACTAAAACAGACAAGCTATTTAATTTCTATTTAAAATTTGAGCATCAAATTCCTCACAACTGAGGTGATAATTACCTCCAAAGTTGTTTTAGGAAATAAGCTGAAGGTATGTAAAGTGCCCAGCAAAACATCTGGCAATGGTAATGGATCAATACGTATCAGTACCTTTCCTCTCCTGCCCTCCCCATCCCCTGCCTCCTGAGTTTTCTTTATGCTACCACCTCTTGGAGTCTATTTTTAAAAAATTGTACTTTAAAATATTACCTTTGAGAGTAATCAACCCTTTTCATACACGTGTAGTAGGTACAGGTATACATATATATGTATATGTCTTTTAAAAAAATATATGTTCCCTTACCATCTGCAGCAGTACAGCGAGAAGCCAGTTCCCACAGGACTAATCCCATGGCGTACATATCTATCCTCAAAAATGCATCCCTTTGGAAGTTTATAGCACCCTCTAATACCTCTGGAGCCATATACCTTCGGGTACCAACCTGAAAAAGATGTTGAAAGCAAGCAGCACTTACTAACTTTGTGAACTAACATTTTATGATTTTGTAAAGAGAATCAAAACCAAGTGTGCTCTAGTATTAGGTAAGATAACTAAATTATGACTACCAGAATTTTATTCCATTTCAAGTAATACAACAGCCAAGACCCTGGAAACAGTGGATGCAACCATCAGTAGGGACTGCTTAAATAAGTAAGAGTACTATGCAGCTCTTAAAAAAAACATGAGGTAAATCTATAAGGACAAATATGGAAAGATTTCCAAAAATACTGTAAGATGAAAACAGCAAAGAACAAAGCAGTATATATACTAAGATCCCTTCTGGATACACTTAACAGATATATCAACAGACATTATGCTGGTCTAGGCTTCGACTTTTTCCCCCTTCTGGAAGTAATCACAAGAAACTGAACAATGGTTATTTGTGGAGAGAGGATGGAACAGAGAAAAAAGGCTGTATACTTTTTAACTGTACATTGTTTGAAATGTATCTTTTTTAAAAAAATACTCCTTTTGAGAGTTTCTCTTTCTCTGTACGAAAAAAAAAACCCTAATAAACATAAAATGAATTAGCCAAGTACAGGATGGATAAACTTTTTAAAGTTCTGTTTCCACAAAATCTATGTATTTGTTTCTTCATGAATTCTGTCTTAAATTCTTTATTGATATCTGTCCCTAACAATCTGGTATTTCTTAGTAATGTAACTATGGTTACTAAGCTAGCACAGCTAACTTTGGTTGGTGCTTGACAAGATTCATATATGAACACTTAATTTCTGTGAGATAGGTGGTTAGATTAATCCACTTGAGTTTAATAGGTCTAGGGAGCGGCCCAGATACTGGTATTTCCAAAAGCTCCATAAGTTAAGTGACTATGATCTATAGACTAGAAGTTGGGCAATTATCTGCAAATATACATATAAAGAGATGTTTAAGAAAAAACAAGGATAGATCACTAAGACACTGAAGTTCAAAAACCCGAAGTTTTTAATTCATTTAATAAGGAGAACACTTTAAAGAAAGGGTAAAAAGGTAGCTTTGCCTTTTTTGCTACTTTAAATAACTATTTTAATTGTACTGTAAGTAAGCTTTTCCCCAAAATCTACTTTTCTCCTGAAGATAAATGTTATGCCTTCCAAAGTACTTCTTTTCTTATGAAATGATGACATCTTCCTTTTTAGTATAAAATGTCCCCTCTTTTATAAATTGATGATGATATTAGAGAAAAATGTTATTTTTTTCCCAGTGTTCTTTGCAATATATAAAATATGCAATAACAAGCATTTTGAAACTTTCTGGTCCATGAAATCTAAAGTCAAGGAATCAGTGATGTATTATTCATTATTATATATATATGTAATTATTATGTATTATTAGTTATTTTTACCCTCATCATGTAAGCCAATCATGAGGGCATTAAAAGATATGAATGAAGGGAGATTAGTTCGGTGCTTTGCGATGACCTAGAGGGGTGGGACAGGGAGGATGGGAGGGAGGCTCAAGAGGTAGTGGGTATGAGGACATGCATATGCATATGGCTGATTCGCTTTGTTGTGCAACAGACACTAACACAGTATTGTGAAGCAATTATACTCCAATAAAGATCTATTAAAAAAAACTTGAAAAAAAAAGATATGAATGAATCCCCAAATTCTTTTCTTAAAAAGGGGGGAGGTTTATAAGGTACCAAAGGATTAAACTCTTCCCAAAATTTAGTCTTAAGGTAATCAGACAATCAGCTCAGAAGCCTGGTCCTAGGCTTCCTGCACAATCTCCCATCTCAGTACATTCTCCGCAAAACTGCCTTCCTTCCCAAATACATATGTTGTCAACTTTTCTAGAACTATGACTGCTGACTAAATTCTTAAATCATTAGTCAATGTTGTCAAAATTTGTTGTGCTATGTTCCTGGAGGTCAGCAGGACACACTGGGCAAAAAGAAAGCTGAGAATCAGATGATCAAATAATTTGCCTGATTTGAAAGATGAAGTAATGATTGTGCAAAATCATTTGGCTTTGTAAGGAAATATCACCTTTCAGGTCAAACTAGTTTGAAAACACCTTTCCTAGAGCCTCAGTTTCTGAGAATAAAATGTATGGATAATGTTCTTTTCCTCTTTGGCTTCCTTAAAGGCTCCCATTGCTGAAGTCTCTGTGCAGACCTTGGTTAGTAAAATTAAACTCCTTGCTCAGGGCCTTAGAAGTCCTCTGAACTCTGGAGAGAATTCAGAGAAAAGCTATAAAGTTGATTAAAGAGTTAAAGAAGCAATAGAGACCAAGAAGCAAGAAACTATCATTGCTGTCTGGAAAAACAGGCACTAGATCTTAGTACATTATAACATGAATAGTGACTGATTATTCTTCCATTCCTCTTAAGATAGTGAAAGAATTAACAAGTTAAAACTAGTGAGTTAATATTAAGAACTCCCTAGAAGAATGAGGCTTATTAAAATGTGTTGGATTTTTCTTTGATTAGTTTTAAAAATAGAATCCTATGACATCTAAATTGTTTTATGAATTGCTTGATCTAAATAAACCACCTGAGGTCCTAACAGTCCTTCATCACCATATGAAAATATCTTCCTCAGCAAATTTAACATATTACTCTTAAGAGAGTCTTTTTTTTTTTTTTTTTTTCCCTGCAGTACGTGGGCCTCTCTCACTGTTGTGGCCTCTCCCATTGTGGAGTACAGGCTCCGGCCGCGCAGGCTCAGCGGCCATGGCTCACGGGCCCAGCCGCTCCGCGGCATGTGGGATCTTCCCGGACCGGGGCACGAACCCGTGTCCCCTGCATCGGCAGGCAGACTCTCAACCACTGTGCCACCAGGGAAGCCCGAGAGTCATTTTTATAATAGATACCAATTTAAGAACCAGCACAATAATTTTAGACCAACTGATCCCAGATGCCATCTAAGAAAATATGGGACAAGATTATTTTTTCTTACAGTTTACAGTTATCCTTACCTGTCCATGGGTATCACCTGCAGACTTGCCAGCCTCAAACTTTAACGCCAACCCAAAGTCAGCAATGCAAGCTGTCAGATTGTTTTTCAACAGCACATTTTTACTTTTGATGTCCCTTGCAAATAGAAAGATAAAGTATTCAAATTCAGTTTAAACAAGTTATCTTTTAAATTTTTTGACTGTAAGTAGGAAGAGAGACTATGTATGCTTTTAAAAAAAATAGTTATTTCAAAGTATGAAATACAGAAAAGGGCAGAGGGACAAAAAGTTTAAGTAAAGTCTCCAGATAGCTTGAAGCACAAGGGTACAGTGACCTAGTCGTATCCATTACATGGACAATAAGAAGGAATTCTCTCCATAAAGCAGTTTTATAAAGAGCTGCCATTCCAAAAGTACTGTCCAGCCTACATGTTATCTATGTCACTCCTAACTACCAATCATAAAATTGTTGTTGTTTTAAGATAATAAGCATATTTCAGAGTTTATAGTTAGAAACTCTCATTGACACTGAAATTTAAAAACCACAATGAAAGAATTTTCAGTTAAAGCTGAATTGGATGACACACAGGCCTACATTTTAAAACGGTCCCTTATTTTAATGGTTCTTATTACATTCACCAACTTGGCCGTACAAAAGCATCTCTACGAATGTATAAGAGAAATTTTTCACCATAAACATACACTGCTCCAGCTGGATCCTGGTGTTCCAAAAAGAGTAACCATTTTAAGGCAATCAGATGTCTTCCTCTACACATTAGCCTCAACTAGCTCATCCTAGGGCTTACTATACCCCAGTAAACACACCGGTACCATGAGCAATGGTAAATTTATGTGTGCAGACACAAAGTGTGAGACAAAGGACGCATAGATAGACAACCACAAATGCTACAAAAATCAGTTTTAGACTCAAACGATTTTTAGGGACCCTACTTATAATAACCTTTGGGGGTTCCAAAGGATTAGTTCCCTATAGGACTAGGTGAGGTGAGCAAAAATCCAGGAGGACAGGGTTAGACTATGTAGGAAGGTGAGAAAGGAAGCTATTTCTGAGGTAGAAGTCATTTAAGGTTTTCAAAATCAGAATCTACATTAGAATTGGAATAAAAGTAATGCCTCCCAGCAACCTAAGACACCACCTGATGGCACTCAACTAAGTATTTGTTAAATGAATCAGGTAATTTAAAACATCCATCTTTAAACTGAATATAAGATGACAGATTGACCCCATGTTCAAGGAAGTTAAATACACAATGGCAAACTGAATCCCATGTTTAAGGGAACTAACGGTTTCCCTTTTAAGGATATGACAATTGTTGAGTCCAAGTACTATTTCTTCACTGAAAAAGAAAATTTAGTAAACCCAATTATTCAAATAATACCTCCTTCCACCTCAACTTAGGTAATGATCACATGGTCATTCAAAACACAAGCAAAAAAGATACTCAAAATCTCTCCTTAATTACATCCCCTTATACCTATTTATAATCATCTTTGAAGTAAATCATGTTTTGAGGTAAAACAGATTTCTCCTTTGAGACAAAGAAAATACACTTTTTCTTAACTATGTTTTCGGAAATGAGACAAATTGAAACATAAGTCAATAATTAACCTTTGACAATGATGTTAATATATACATTATCCAAAATACTTCCTGGCCAATCTCAAAGCTAATTTGAAAAACAAGTGAAAATCAATGCTTCCTATAGCATGATTAGGTAACTAGGGGAAAAATAAATTTTGCCCAGGGGATTGAAAGTTTAAATAATAAATACTGAATTATTGGGTAAAATAATATAAATTTAGCTCTACCTGTGAGATATGGCGGGTTTGTGGCCATCTTTTAGGCCAGGTATATCCTCATGTAAATATGCCAATCCTCTAGCCATGGTTTCTGCAATATGACACAATTCATTCCAAGAGACCACATTAGCCTTAAGAAAGTCTGATAGTGAACCCTAAAGGAAGGGGGAAAAAAAACAACTTATGTTCTTGACAAAAGCCGTATGTATATGGAGACTTTCCTTTTTACTTTTAAGAGGTCATGGAAGGCAACATAGTTTTCCTTTCAGTGAATAATATCCAAAACGCAATCTTTCTGGAAGGGTTCAAGTTTCACATTAATAAACATTTGAAAGGAATACCACTAATCTTTAAAGGTTTGCTACAAGCACAGTTGGTCAATTTCCCATTGAGAAGGCAAAATTAACAACAAAAAAAAAAAGGTTATTGAAAATCTAAAGTTCTAGAAAATATTTTAAAAGTTAAAATATGTTGACTATAGAGATGTTATAAATAGGACTAGGAGAACAAAAATTAAAACATATGAACAACAACTAGCCTAAAGAATCTTCCTCTAGAGATTACTGCCAACCTTTTAGTCAAGAATTAAGGGAATTAAAACAGACACTTTTTTCTGACAGTGATGAAACTGATTGCCAAGAAGATCACAATTTCCTACTCCATTAATGTATACTTTCATACTAACTCTGAAAGCAGAAAAATTGAGGAAAAATAGCAAGTGTGTTTTGGTGGTAATTACCCTACAAATCAGTGACTGATCAAAGATCAGATAAATTTCCTGACCCTAGTTTTGTCACTAAGTGACATCAATTAAAGAATTTTAAGAAACAAAATTCAAGCTGAAAAAATGTCTCATGTAATAAAAGTGGACAGTAAATGGTAAATGAAAATTCCTAAGCATTGGCTATCCTAAAATAATTATTTGTAAGAGAAGTATAATTGCAGCACAAGAAATCAGGGACAAAAGACTGGTATTATGTAAGTAGAGGGTTAGGTGAAAAAGTTGTCATCTTTGTTCTTCTATTAAATAAATCATTTTTAAAGCAGGTTTTTATTTATAAATATTAACCAACTATAATAACACACTGTTCCCAGAAAAGTAAGTGAGGGCTTTGTAGCCAACATTAGGAAGTAAGCCAACCCTGACTTCACTGAGTTAAAATGGAAAGTAGTTTTACCTTTTCATGAAATGCTGTGATTAGCCAAAGATCCACATCAACACTGGTACCTCGTTTTTCTGCACCAATGAACTGTAATATGTTCTCATGCTTCATTCCAGGCAAACTATAGACTTCATATTCATTCTGCCATGACTGTTTGTCCTAGAGTTAAAAAGAATAGTAAGAATGCAAAGAACACAGGCAAATAAACCATATCTAAGAGATTACTCAAGTAAGTTCTAAGGCAATTTTTTTAAAGGCTAAGTATTAAGAGATTCTTTGGTTTTGTTTTGTCCTGTTTTTTAATAAAAGAAAACTTTGACAACAGGTAACAGTTACATACCAAATGCCTGCCCTGCCCCATTCCTTCAAACATACTTTTTTGTGTTTGTAATTTGTAAACATAGAAGTTGATCAGAAATACTGCACTTCTGAATCCTAACAATGGCAACACATTCCACATACAAGTTAGTACTACAGTGTAATTTTATCACGGTGTGAAGTTACCTGTGTTACTATTAAGAATAATCTCTCTGAGAGATGAAATTCAGGGAGAATGACTTCATCTAAATAGAAAACAAATTTTTTTCAAACACTAACAGCATGTCAAACCTTCTTAACAAAATGTTTAGAATACCCTGCAGAGTCAATAAGAGAGCAATGGGGTATAAATATGCAATACAATAATTTGAAACACCACAGCTTCACTTGTGCCTGCAAGTGATCCATACCTCTTACATGTCTACTTATAAAGGGTTAGTTTCTTTTCACAATGGGAGAATAACGAAAGTGGGAGGCACCACAGCATAACGGTTAGGAACCCTCTGGATCCAAGCTATCTAAGAACCTTTGGCATGTTACATAATCATTCAGCTTCCTGATCAGCAAAACAAGGACTGTAGTGGGTGCCCCATAGGGTCGTTGTATTATACATATATTGTGTGTTATATTATATGTATGGGTAATAATACATATTAGTGAGTACTCACATATGTAAAGTACCTCTATCTGACACAATAGAACCATTCAGTAAAATGTTAGCTACTGTTCTTGTTGTTACTCTGACGTTAATAGCATCCAAATGCGCGTCTCTAATTTTTAAGCTTCCTCACATGAAATAAGAACCCTGATCTTCTTTGTGAACCTTGGCCCAAAAGACTTTTCTTTTGAGAACCAAACTACAGTTAACAGTAATAAAAAAAAAAAAAAAAGTAATAAACTTCTTCACAGACTCTAAGGAACAGACTTTCAAGGAGGTAAGAGGGCAAAAATCTAGGTATATTAAGACAAAGAAATTGAATAATTTTGGTATAAGGAAGATCTACTATACAGGTGCAGGGGTGAAGCCTGCATCAAAAAACCCAGCCAGGATCGCAATACCATGCACAGCATTAGCCACAGGTGTGTATAAGCAGAAAACAGGAACAAAGGAATTATCATAGATCTATACCACCAACGGAGCAAAACTAAAGAATATCTCAGAGGTGCATGAGACCAGGGTTTTATAAGGTTGGCCCCCTTTAATAGAAAAACAAGTCAACAGTAAACCAATTATTTGGAGTCTTGACTCAATGCCTCTGAAAATTCACCAAACAAAATCTGAAATGATTACACCAATACTCAAAGTAGAACAAAAATGAATCAGCCTGGTAATATATCTCCAAACAGCGATTCTAAAACAAAGCACACTACTCTTTCAATATTCTGTTTGCTTTTTCTGATAATGTCAATGGGACATTAAAAGTTAACCACTCAGGGCTCCCCTGGTGGCACAGTGGTTGAGAGTCCACCTGCCAACGCAGGGGACACGGGTTCGTGCCCCGGTCCGGGAAGATCCCACATGCCGCGGAGCAGCTGGGCCCGTGAGCCATGGCCACTGAGCCTGTGCATCCGGGGCCTGTGCTCCGCAACGGGAGAGGCCACAGCAGTGAGAGGCCCGCGTACCGCAAAAAAAAAAAAAAAAAGTTAACCACTCAGACAATGAATTATATTTTTTAATTAGAATCCTCATCTTCACTTTGCATTTCTGTAGAATTTTTACTGGCAAAAAATCTCCTATATGCTTATGTATTGTAATTCCACCACTCTAAACAAACATGACTGTTGTACCATTAATTTCTCAGATGAGAAGGCAGACATAAAAGGGCTAACCACTTCCCCCGGTATCACAAAGAACCACCATGAAACATACGGCTTGTGTTTTCAGACTGTTTCTGAGTTCCAATGACCTAGCCAGTCGCATCTTTTAAAAAATATATGCAGACTAGAAAACTGCAATAAACATACCTGTATTGGAAATATTTTCACAGCCACATATTCATTGAGTAACTGGGCTTTCCACACACAACCAAATCTTCCCCTTGCTTTCACTTCTAGTAACTGCAGTGGCTTCAAACCTAGTAATGGAGAAGGAGGGGGTGGTCCTGGGTCCTACAGATAAACAATAATAATATTATCTAAAGAGCAGCACATGACACATCTCGCTTCTAAATATCAGTATACTGAGAAATCGATTGACAGAAACGGTAGACACATACAAATGACATTAACTTCAATCTTGCCAAAACTGAATTCTCAAGCATTACTAATTACCTATAGTGATCAAAAAGCAAGAAACTTGAATTAAGGGTTTTCACAATAACATTCCTACTGCTACATATATATATATATATATATATATATATATATATATATATATATATAGCAATCAGGAGAAAAGATCTAAAATCTTTTTGATCCAGTCTCACTAATTCTCCTAAGATTTTTCTGTGACCTTCAGGATATTACTAATGGTAATTTAATTTCATCCAGTTGATTATTCCTTATAGGATAAGGATTTGAAAAGTGCCAGATACAGCAAATTATGGCTATGTCTCAAAGAAACCACTCCTCAAAATCCATTACTTTCCCCAGTGAGTGTTTAAATCTTTCTTCATTAATATCAGAAATACCCACACAGCTATTCTCAAACACATTACAAATAGGTATTTCAAATACAAAGCACATAAAAGGAATATGTAAGTTAGTGTTGCTATAACCAAACTGCTCCATTCATTCTAACTTTTCCACCCGGTAACAATTTGTCCCTTTGCTTATAATTACTTCCCAGAATTGATCTGAGATATTATTAGTATTCTGGGACTCATGGGCAAAGAAAGTACAAATAATTCAGAAAATAAGTGGTCATCATATTAGATGAGAAGGTATGGAAAATGAAAGAGAAGTATACTGCTATAGTTAATTTTTTAAATGGAGCAACTATAATATATAAATAGGAGTACAGCATCACCAGAGGATCCTCCTATACAAAGTAGAGTGGCTACCCTTCGCTGAAAACATTGTATTAGTTAAATATCTGCAACTAAAGCAAGAGGTAAAAGCCTTTTGGAAAGCTTCCAGAGGAAAGTAGTAACATGTTTGAAGGCCTGTGTAATGAGTATTGTTAGCAAGAACTAAAATTTCTGTGGCAACAGACTTTATGACACTGGGTGGCACTTAAGACACTTGGAGATTGTATGTCACCCCTTTATCAATGCATGTCTCTCTGCCTTTACTCTCCTTCCTTAAAACAAACAAACAAACAAACAAACAAAAACCTCCTCTTCTAATGCCTCAGGACAGTAAGTGCTCCCTTTAGGCATTATTCAGCCCCTGATGCCACTCAAGATTTTTTAAAAGTTGGCATCTATGTTAGAAAGACCCTCAGCAATAGAAACACTGCAAAGTATTAAAGAGAAAAAATAATGTAATTTCTTCTTCTAAAGTAGACAATCTTTCTAAAATGGTTTGAGAATTCCTATTTTAAAACAGTATGATAAACCAGAAGACTTCCTGGGACCCATTTTAACATCAGATATTTATTTTTTAAATGTCTGCAAAAGTTGCTTTTCCTTCACACATTCAAAACATGAAAGGTTAGTAGAGCTAAAGATTATTTTAGTTTAACAGAGTGACAAGAAAGTCAGATGTACATCTTATAGAAGTATGGCCTCTCAAATTATGATTCTCAGTGGGAGGGGACACAAGACGCTCTGGAGAAGTTTTACCAGAACTGAATCCTCCCTCCCTCATTCCTTGACTGATCATATATATCTGCAATAAGAGACCCCACTGATCGTAGTACATGACTTATGTGAATGTGGAGACAGGAGGGAACAAGTTGAAACCACTCTTCTAGAGGCAAAGAAAACCACTCAGTGCTCTAAGTTCAAGAATTATTGGATAACTGCATAAAAGAGTAATTGTGCTAACTAAACAAAGTTCACTTTGAAAAACTTTAAATAACTATAAGGTTAAAGTCAATGATTCCCCCTCCTTTAGAGATAAGTTAGAAAAGTTGAGTTTTCAAAGCAAGGATGACAAAAATTAAAGTATGCAGATAAGGGTTGAAAGCTGAAGAGGGAAAATAACCAGGTAAAGAGTAATATAGCACTATATGTAAACACTAAAATTTTTAATAAATTGACTGATAATGTCTCTTTAGATAACATACACATTATCCATTCCCTATTCTAAAGAGTACCAACCATATGGATATGATTCAGTCTATAAAATAGGATTTAGATGACTTAATCCACACCTCAAATTAAGAATATGTCGGCAGTTCAAAATAAGACTTTACTCTGTATGACAGACTCTAGGTACATCCACCTCACTACAAATAACTCAATTTCATTTATATTCCATTGTATATATGTGCCACATCTTCTTTATCCATTCATCTGTCGATGGACACTTAGGTTGCTTCCGTGTCCTGGCTACTGTAGCTGATTCATGTTGTTATACAGCAGAAACTAACACACCACTGTAAAGCAATTATACTCCAATAAAGATGTTTAAAAAAAAAAAAAAAAGAATACCCAAAATAAGACTTTAATATAATATTAACCTTAATTTTAGGAAACAAAAATTTCCAATGCCTATGTTTAGAATTAAAAAAAAAATCACTGAATGTTTTCCAAATGCGTAGATAAACTTAAAAGTTCCCATAAGTTTCCGAGACTCTGTTTACAAAGTTTGTAAGCTACCGTTATTTCAGTAAGAAATCTTAGATCACTCTCCTAATGAAATTCCCATTATAGTCAGCATTATATATTAACAACCTGAAAATATGCTTTGTCAAAATTACTTATAAGTAAAAAGCTTAAATTTAGGAGAACACAGGCCAATTTTCAAAGGGTAAGAAGAAGATCTACAAAGGCACACTCCTACAAAATGTCAAAACTTTTAGAAATGATAATTCTACAATTCTTAGAAAGGTTAGGTTCAAAAATGAGAACTCTGTAACAGATTACAACTCTGTAAAATCTATACTACCAGTCAATATATCTTTTTGCTTTTCTAATAAAATGTTATCGGACTGTTCTTCTAATTCATACTTCTCAGTTCTTCCATTTAACAGCTTACATCTAAAAGAAGTTTTAACCACTTCCCTCATATCTAGCTTTTACTTATCCTATAATCTAAGAATATTAGAAATTATTTTCTGTTTATTAACAGCATTATACTAATTTACCCCAAAAAAACCTCATACTTGATTCTAGGAATAAAGATTTATACCCTTAAAATATATGAGAACCTGGGGAGACAAATTCAGACTTAAACTTCATAATGACAACAACATTCTGATATTATCCATAAAACATGGCTTTGCCCTGCTACAGAGAAAAACCACTTTTGGAGGGGTAACTATAAGGACTACA
Source organism: Delphinus delphis (assembly GCF_949987515.2). Lineage (NCBI taxonomy): Eukaryota > Metazoa > Chordata > Mammalia > Artiodactyla > Delphinidae > Delphinus > Delphinus delphis. Next base: position 82,003,758 of record NC_082689.1, read on the forward strand.
GAGTTCCTGAAAACTTTCCCTAAGTTCCAGCTCTCTTCCAGCACCCATGCTATTTTGCACAGTTAAAAAGATTTTCATTAGAACATGGCTCTGATTACATCTCTTCTTTACCCACTTGTATGTGAAAATTATGGCATCAGAAGACATGTTGAGAAGCGACAAATGACAATAGCTGGAAAAAGTGCCCCCCACCCCTGCACCACTACCCAGTATCATTACTATAACCAACAGTGGATAAAAGATTAGAGGTGAAGAGCTGTAAAGCAGTCTGTGATCATTTTACTTATTCTGAGTTCTCCATATGAAAGGTGAATTCTAATCTAAATGAAGCCTTAAACTTCCAGACAGCAAAAGATCAAGTTATACTTCTCTAGCCAGTCCATTTGCTAAAGATGCCAAAGATGAAAGAAACTACCTGAAAATATAGATTTCACATTAAAAGATAATGGATTCGACCAGAAAGTCAGCATCTGTTAAAAATGAGCACATGCTGACATTTAAGGTAATGACATACTACAAAAATTAAGCAATACAAGGTTTGTAAGGCTAAAAATCTAGCCATTAGGTGTTAACTTCTAGTCAACTAAACCAGTTGTGTTTCTACATTTCACCTTAGATAAGTATAAACACTGGTAACAATTCTTTAAAACCCAAAACTATTACTATGACAAGCCAATCATGTTTTTAATACTAGAAGTGGAAAAAAAACTACAACATAAATTTATAAACTATAGAGGATGGACAATAAAGCAACAACAACAAAAAATCTAAGAACAAAATGTTTAGTATGTATCCACAAAAAGTGCCACAACCATAAAACAAACATCAATGCATCTTACCTCTATCATTATATGAAAGGCGTGCTTGTGAAGAAAAAACACAGGCAAAAGAAATTACGATTTATATCCAGAATGAAATGAAAAATGACACATCAGTTACAAAAGTGAAGGAAGGAGAATAATGATTTAGCTTTTTAAAAGCTGGCAATGATCCAATGTATCATATTTTTTAAATGAGAACTGAAAACACTTTCCTTATAAACAGAGGAAAGTAATATATTCTTTTCTAAATCTTGGACATTACCTATCAGATAAGAGGTATTATTATATAGATGACTCTAGTATGACCCCAAGTTACCTGATCCAATGGACTTCAAGCCAGCAAATAAACTAAACCTAGTCTTAAATAATTGTTACTTATTTTTCTAAGAAGTTCTAAGGACTAACTATAAGAGTTTTTTTAAAAAAAAGCAATTTAGCTGAGAAGCTATGCGTTGGAATTGGACTCTGGACACCAGAGGGCAGTACTGCCTTTAACAAAAACTGTAGGAGCAGCAAAAGAAATTTTTATATAGCTAGAGTTAAGTTTCTCAGACAGTTGTCCTAAGAATCTAGAATCTCCAACTTCCTGAACTGCTTCATTCCCCTCTCACGGAAGACAGGAGAATCCTTACAGTGAGACAAAAAAACATTTCTGGTGCCTATGTGAGTGTGTGCAACATAAATAATACACTAGGGAAAGAAAATAAGATGGGAGAAGAGTAAGATCAGAACTGAGTAGAACACCGTGACAGACCAGGCCTACTGTTAACTACTTCCCCAGCTACAATCCAGAGTGAAGAGGGCAAGCAGTGGTGGCCCTGGAAGGAAGCATCCATGCATATTTTTCAGGCTCAGGACACTCAGATTCTGATAAAGAACAAGATTTTCATTTTCCTAGTCATCCCACAACAGGTAAGGAAGGGCCCTAATTTAAAATCAAGAGAAATATTGTCACCAGTGTAAAGAAAGACTTCGAATTCCTCCAAACACTCGACTATATTTCCCAGTTTCCAATATTTCTACAGAGAACAAATAGCACTGACGAAAAAGATTTGACAACTTGTTTATATGTACCAGTTGCTTAACTAGTTTTTCTTGCTTCTTGATTTTCGTCTGTGATAATGATTCAGGATTATTTAATAATTCATCTAAAAGGCTTAGCTAATCCCACTATCAAAACATTTTATCAGTACTCCAAAGTAAAATTCATCCCTTGAAAGAAATACATGCCAAATGAGTAACTAGACTGTAGCTTCCAAGGCTTAAACATCTCTGTTTTTCTTTTCATACCAGTGCTTTCAGAGACAAAGATGCCACTGTAATAACACTGGGCAAGTAGGTGCTGTGCATGCATCTTACCAAAAAAGTGTACCTTTGCTCAATATACCTCTCAACAAATGAGTATTAGAATAAGCTATAGAACGATCCAAACTAAACAAAAGACACCAAGAGCAGGCCTCAATGCATAAACTATGTTACAAAATAAGAGGCAAAACAGAATCCAAAAAAAAATAATTCACCGAAATACACAAATAGATAAAGAGTAACCAAACAAAGTAATCTGTATTCACAACTTGGAAAATGAAACTTGAATATCATGCACTGTGACTGGAGATAATAGTGAAAACCAAATCAGCACATTAATGTCAAGTAATTAGGTTGCTGGATGAGAAAGAGCCTTGTTGCTTATTCCTTAAGGGGAAAAGAAATTAACTATTGACAAACATCAGAAAGGAATGAATAATACTTCTCTATTCATTCAACAAATCTTTACTGAGCACCTAGTTTGTGCCAGGCACTGGCTACCCAGGCTCTCATGACACTTACTATAGTGTGGGGAAGAAAGACTAATCAAAGAACCATACTAATGAATGCATAATTATAAAATAAGAGCAATAAAAAGCAATTAAGTTACCTTGAGCACCTGTAAAGAGAAACCTAACTTATACTGGGCAAGGTAAATAAGAGAAGACCTCCTGAGGAGAGGATCCTTGAGCAACGAAATAAGTACTAGAGGGAGGCAGATAAGGTGGAAAAAAACAGTACTGGGACACATCCTAGATTTCTGTCTTGTACAACCAAACGGTTACTGGTTCCATTTACTGAGAACCAGGTCTGAGAGAGAAGATCATTACCCTTGTATTGTTAAGTGCCTGGAGACATCTAAGTGGAAATATTTAGAACGCAGTTGGATAAACAGAACTAGAATACAAAGAAATCTTTCTAGAAATATGGATTTTACATGCTATAAATATATGTGAAATATACTATAAATTTTCTCTTACCATTTAAACCATTCCAAGATTTATATTTATATATAATTTTTTTAATAACTCACTCAACAAACTCTTTGGATGATCAAGAAGAATTAAGTAGCTGCTCAACAAAGTACTTGAAAACTGACAAATTCTGAATTTGTCTCCTCTTAAATCATATAATTATCTTACATTCTAAGACATTTTACAATTGCAAATTTTAAAAAAGACTATTGCCAAGCAGACAGAAATAGAATATGTAAAGAAATAATATAGTATGTGTATCAGGACAAATGCTTCTGAGCTAAGGAAAGCAAGACATTATACATTAACAGATTTAATAATACTGATACTGTCAAATACACAGCCATGATTCTATCCAATTAGGTCTTCAAAATTACTCTATGATACACCAACTCCTACTGCTCACACCTTAACTCCTTCCAAAAGCAAAGCATGAAGGCAGACCAAGGTGGATGAATGAGGATTCTGAGTAAGTTCCCTAAGAAGTGATTAGCTCCTCAGGGTAGTCAGCACTGGAGCTGCAAGTCTGAAAGAGAGACGGCAAACATGCCTATTCTTCTGGCTGCTGCTCAGGAGCATCAGGTTTATTACTGGGTACAGAAGAAACTTTATTTTTATTTAGCATTTGTGTTCTGCAAGTGGAAAAAAGGAAAAGGACCGTGCTATACATTAATAAATTGTGATGTGATAAAATGGTTATGTTTATCTGCAAGGCTATATATAGTCACTATAAAAACTATTTTAAATGTAAATTATGTACTCTGATCCCTGCCTGTATCCTACTTTAGTTTTTTATGGACCCAACCTAATAATTTACTGAAATGAGCTATTCAATTAAAATTACTTCAATGGATAATAATAATCCTTGGACATAAATGTCCAAGGCTTTGCCATTCAGCAGACTGACTCTAGGCAAAGTCACTTCACCTATATATATACATCATGGGGTATTGAAAGATTACACTGAGTTAATATGTATAAAGTGCTCTGTATAGTGCTTGACAGAGTACTCAAAATGAAATTTTTTATTATTTGAAATTAACTTCAAAGTATTGACACATATATATGCCAATATTTTGAAATTATTTTCAAGTAAAATAATTTCAATAAATCATTTTTAATATTGAAATCAATGGTTTCAACAAAAATTCTTCCTTTGGAGTACAATTTTGAGGTCATTGGCAATTAACGGCTAAAACTTATTGAGCACTTAAAATTAGCCCAGCACCCTAGATGTGGCTCTTCTCCCAATCACTATAGAAATGGAATCAAACATTTCTCCTCCTTTCCTCCATCTTTGCCCAAAATTGTTGAAGCAATTCCCTTTTTACTCTTTTTACCCTTCCTCTCCAAGCTGCAAAGTCAAACAACCAATCAACCAACCTATGTTTAGTACACCTACATGTTAACTGTAGGCTCCCTTAGAAGGGCCAGCAAAGACTGTCCCTGAGCCACTTAACATTATACATCAAGCACAGCGCCTGGCATACAGTAGGTGCTCAAGCAACAGATGAATAGTTAAGCAAAAATAAAACCAACCAACCAAGGTGAACCCAGCCTATCTGATGCAAGCAGCTTTCACTAACAAATGGACTTCTTCATTTTTATTATCTCAAATTAATAGAAAAAGGTTTGACAGCAATGAAGTAGCTAGGAATGATGGAAGAGATCGAGGATGAGGTTCAGGAAATAAAAAACAGAGAAAAGCAAGCTCACTTCTTCCTATCTACCATCTCCTTGCCAGACAAGAAAAAGGAGATATTATGCACTCTGGTCTATATGCATCAGTCCCATTTGCAAATTGGCAAACAACGTGGGGCCCTTCACAGGCCAAAGAAAAACTGATTTCAAGATTTTAAAATTTAATATGTCATTTTTAGAAATAAGGTGCTTTGAGTAATTTTAATGTGCAGCTTTAACTTGTTTTAAGCTTTTGATACAGCTTTTTTTTTCCCCCTTTCGCTCCTTCTCCCCTTCTTTTTTGCTTTTGGACACAGAATTTCAGCCAACCTCCAAGTGGGCCTGTCTGTACATTTGTAAGAGAAACAACTTATATACACCTAACTAGAGTAATACTTTGTCAAGCTGCATATCTATGGATAATTTATGATACTTCTCCCTACAATTAGTTTAGAAGTATATATAGAAGTAAGTTGTGGGACCTCCCTGGTGGCACAGTGGTTAAGAATCCACCTGCCAATGCAGGGGACATGGGTTCGATCCCTGGTCCAGGAAGATCCCACATGCCACGGAGCAACTAAGCCCGTGTGCCACAACTACTTGAGCCTGCACTCTACAGCCCACGAACCACAACTACTGAAGCCTATGTGCTCTAAGGCCTGTGTACCACAACTACTGAGCCTATGTGCTGAACTACTGAAGCCCGTGCACCTAGAGCCCATGCTCTAGGCAAGAGAAGCCACTGCAATGAGAAGCCCACACAATGCAACAAAGAGTAGCCCCGCTTGCTGCAACTAGAGGAAGCCCACGTGAAGCAACAAAGACAACACAGCCAAAAATAAATTAAAAAAAAAAAATTTTTAAGTAAGTTGTAATTTAGGTTATCAGTACAAAAATAATGATACAAAGAGACATTTGTAGTAGCCCTGTACTATTTCTCAGGCATATATGGAAAAAAAAGAAAAAAAGGTGCTCAAGAGTTAGGCAGTAGAATTATACCACCACATTAAATATCCTAAAATAATACAATTAAAAACTATTTGTGAAGTGTAGGTTCTAGCTCTTAGCAGAAACCTAACACAAAATCTAAGCTAATAAGACATCAAATTTTGGTATTTTATGAGAATACATTAAAGCTCCACTAAATTTCACTTAAAAACATATCATACAATCAGAATGAGATAGATTCAAAGTACTAAGCTGAAAAGCTGTCGTCAATATACTGTTAAAAGAAAGCAACTGTAGAATAACATTTTATAGTTTACAAAAAAGAAAAAATATATATACTCAAATGAGATTAGAGAAAGATGTGAAAAGATACACATCAACCTGTTAAAACTGGTTATTTCAGGAGATTGATAAAGGAAAAAGAGGAAGAACAAATGATTCTCTCCTTTTCTTGGACATACTTCTTTCTGTATAATTTGCCTTGCTATATAACAAGCAAGCATTTGTAGTTAATTTTTAAATGGAAGAGAAAGTGAAAGAGAGAGATGTGTTCTTAAACTCCAGCCATTCAGCAATCAACCTATTTCAAGATGTGCTTCTACAGATGTAATATTTATTTTGTAAGTATAACTTAATACTAACATATTAAATATTCAATAAAACTCGGTAAACTTCTCCCTGCATCTTCTCCAAATAGGGAAGCAGCACACTCTCCTAAATTGACTTGGCTGAATAATGTTATGCTACTCCTTTAGTATTTTATTAATTTTAAATGGGTACATATATAAACTCATGTTCAACAGGAAAATACTACAAAGCATTGTCACAGATGGCTTGGTTTCTCAGTGGATAGTAATCTCACATACCGTGAAACGACAACCTATTATTACTTTAATATTAAGGTCAACAGCATTGTTTTGTATGCAGAACTCAATATTCCAAACATCTGAAAGCCTTTAGTCAGACCAAAATCTAGACAAAATGTCATGAAAATGTTATGTCAGGACTGAAGAGATTGATGTCATTTAAAAAGTATTAATGCTGCAATACTTTAGTGCTATTATATAGCCTTCAAAAATTAACAAGAAACTAACTTCATACCTTGTTAAAGGTAGGTAATTTCTAGCCCCTAAACTGCATTTTCTTATCAAGTGGTATTTTTTATCAGCACAAATATAGATTTTATAAGAAGGAAACTTAAGCTTACATATGGTTATGAAAGCAATGCAAACAGTTTCACTGAAACCACATTAACCACAATAAGACTTCTTAATAGAGTCAATGCATCAATTCCCTCATATTCATGACTCACTGGTACTAGAAAAACCAGTTTGCATTCAATTTACTTACTGGAGATTGTAAGAGCATCTACCTACATACAGAAAGACAGTTTCAGGACAGGCAAAAGAAAAGGTGACCCAGGTAATGCAAATTAAAAGGATGCTTCACACCTGTGATTACAGAAAGACTCGAATAATGGCATTCTCTTATAAAAACCTGAAATACTTCAACTTATTTTACCCCCAAGAAATAAAGTCCTAAAGCACATAAAATGTTTATTAAACAATTCCTGGGTATACTGCATTATCATCTTAATATAACACTAAATGAAACAATTCAGCAATTCATCACTTACAGAATGGTTATTACATACAAACACTGCATGAGATACAGTAGTGACTACAATACATACCTTGTCTTTAAGGAGCTTATAATAAAGTATGATAATGGAACATGCTCACAAATGGCCAGAACCTTTCTCAACCTAAGTTATTTCATCTGAGTCACAAAAGAGAGAAACTGACTTGAGCACTATTTTCTCAATTCTTTCAAGGATGGCACGTGACTAATACCATTATAGATACATATGATGGATGGCTTAGGGTGTAATGGAAGAAAAGAATCAAAAGGCAGACAAAGTATGGAAGATAACATGCCATGTTCCAAACTTTGTATTCTTGATGTTGGATCACTCAGAACCCTCAAAAATTTTTAAGCACGGAAGTAACATAATCAGACATGTAAAATGTTACTGTATAGCAATAGTATAAATGGAGAGAGAGAACTGGAAACAAGAAGACAAGCTATGAGACTACAGAAATAATCTCAGCCTCCAGCGTAATAATGTCCTGAAAACCACAGGATCAGAAGGATGAAAAGGTACTGGAGTTCATAAATAACAGGGCTAAGAATAGGAGAAGTTGCTGTCTCCAAGGCTTTCACCCAGGATGAGGGGAAGACAGTGATAACATGAAAAAGTGTTAGAAACATAGTAGTTACAGGTTATAAAGAAAGAAGAATGGCTTATTTCTTAAAAAAAAAAAAAAGCACAATTACGTTTTTCTATGTCTTTAACTATGATAGATGTATTTTAGAATATTTTTTATTTTAAAATAAATTAGAACCATAATTAAAGACCAGATTTTAAAGCATGTTTATTCCTGTATCACTTCAAAATACTAACAAAACCAGAAGAAACTTTAAACAACTTGATGTCTTAGAAATAAAGAATCCTACCATTTAAATGCCAGAACCAGCTTATTAAGAGATGTATGTAGGTATGTCTTAGTGCTCCAGAATACCCTGTAAGACTGATCGTTTACCCACAAAGAGAATAAAAGACTGAGATCAGACCAATGAATGAGCACAGTATATGTAATGTTAGCTTGTTCTGCTGAGAATCACTGTAAATTCTCTTCAAATATAGTTCTTATTGTAGGAATGATCCATCAATAAGCTATTACCAACCTTTAGCCAACGCTTTAAGAAAAAGTTTCCCTAAGAAAAGAGAATGACAAATTTTATGTCATTGTCTAAAAGTGAAGAAATTAGAAGGAAGATTGTTGCAGAAATGCACAACAAGAATGTAAGATCTTTTCCTAACTGGTCTTGAAATTAAACTTTGAATATGGAGACACGAATATGGGGTGAAATGCAGAAGACACCTTAAGACTTCAAATGTGTAGTATGTTTCCCCTACCGACTTCTCCTGTCCCTCAAAAAAGCCTTGAATAGCTAGGGCATTGGCACTATCAACTCAGAAGCACAAGAATCTTTACCTGCAACCCAATCAATGTTCATAAACCCTATTCTAAAATGTGTGCTAAAAAAATTTTAATGGAAAACAGATGACTTGTTTATTTCCCCTTCTGTCCTCTGTGAGACAATATGATCACGTTATTGCCCACTTTAGTAGTCAAACTACTCAACATCCCAAAATAGGAAAATAAATTCACTTATAGAATGATTTTGAAATGGCAGGGATGTTTACTGAATTATCTGAAACAGCAAAAGCGTCTGCTTTCTGAAAAAAAGAGAGGCAGAACAGCATAAGCAGTAAGAGCAAAGCTTTAGTGTCAGAGAGTCCTTGGTTCAGATTCCAGCTCTGATACTTGTGAGCTTTGCTATGTCTCAATTTCTTTATCTATAAAATGGGGATTATAACACTACATAAACAAACCTGTGAGGTAAAATCAGATCAGTCCTTTCCACACCTGGCTGGTCACCAGAACTGCCTGGAAAACTTATTAGAATCATAATATCCCAGGCCCCATTCCATACTTTCAGGGGCGTGGTCCAGGAATTTGTAATTCTTAACAAATTCCCAAGATGATCCTTACATACTGGTCACAACTTGGAAATCATGGGGAAATTTTTATGTATTTTTTGTATATTTTTTATATATATATTAATACATCTATGTAACTTACCAGTACTCTACTACACTGTAAATGTTCAATTAATGCTTGATACAATTATCAATCATTTTTTTGAAGCAGAAATAAAACTGAGTATTTTGTAACAAGATGGCCACTAAGTAATCTTGCAGAAGTAGTCTGCATAAACCGCTCACCAAAAATGAGACTTACAGCATGACTCTATACCGTTTCAAACAGTGAAAAATGACATATATGAAGTTCCACACTGATGACAATGCTCCTTTTCCACAACACAGTTTATGACAGAAGGAAAGCATAAAGTCAGGCATGTCTTAAATTTTTCATAACAAAGCCTGACCATTCCAGGTCATTCCTTCACAAAACTTTTTTAAGTTCATTCCTTATTTTTCAGCAATTCATACAATTCATGCAAATTCACTAGAGAACGACATAAACACTAAATAAATGTGTACAATAACATTAACCATTGCAACAAATATCTAAAACCCACAGAGATGGACACTCATTGAACATTCCTAGTCCTTATTTATGAATAATAATGCATCTTTCCTTTTTAAAAATCCAAACCCTTGAATTAATTAGCATTTCTAAATAAAGTGGCCTCAAATATATGATATCCAGCCCTTTAAATAAAAATGTCCAACCACACTTTTTTACCAATATTTTATATAAATCAATGTTATCTATAGGATTACATTATTATTTTTAAAGTTCTATTAAGAAACTTAACAAATTTGTTTTTAAGTGTAGTTTCCAGTTTGTTTCTATCATATCACAAATCCAGGGCACATTTAGACACTTAAACACTCTTTCTTTTTTTTTCTTTTCTTTTCTTTTGTGTTAAATTCACAACAATTTAATCACTAATTAGAGACAATATAAGAAAACAAAACAAAAAAAAGTAGATCTCTATGAAGCAAACTGACTACTTTGCAAAATCATGTACAGGAAATAATCATTTTTGAAAATAGAATTATATAAGCCCAAGGCGGCATCGTTATTTATGTCATTACAATCTGCACAAATACATTTAAAATATTCTTTGCACAAATATTTGTTGTACCCACCATCAAAGAAAGTAAAATGGAGCTTCCTAAAACCCCCTATCGATATATTTTATGTGCCAAATTTAATTTCCATTTGTCCATAACTCTCCTTTTGAATCAGCATCACAGACTTCTGAATTGATATGATTACATTCAAATTGGAGGTTTAGAAGGAAGTTAGCTCCCACATTTATTTCTGCTGGTGATCCTAATAAAGGCAACTGCTCTTAGGTTACTGAAAGAGACAGTTTCACAAATCAATGCATGTCACCAACAGTAAATACTCATTCTGTTAAATGTAGATATTACATAAAAAACAGTTACCACCAACAGAAAGTAAAGTGTATTCTATGGACACTTTGGAGTAAACTACATATATTTATTAGGCACTAAATTTTTAAAATTTTAAAGTACTTCTTAAAGTGATTTTTAACAAATCTACAAGTTATCTACTAATGTTAAAAGTTAAAATATTTCAGCTGTACAAAATAGTGTGTTTACCTAATTTACTAAATGAGGAGTTTTACCTTTGGGCTTATTTCTTCATATACACATCTTACAAAGATTACAGGCATCAATGATCTAATGCCAATAGATTGCTTCAAGCACTGAGAAAGGAATATGTTATGTAAATAAAGCTTAAAGTGAAGAAGTTGTTTTGGTCATTAAATTATAAGACTTTACCATTTTCTTCTACCAAGTTTTAACCATTAATCCTAGTGGTATTAGAGAAACAAAGTTAAACCAAGAGATCCAGAAGGCTGAGGTAATCTGATCTTAAGAGTCAAAAGAAACACAAAAGAAACACAAAAAGACATCTCAAGCAATTAAACCAAAAGTTATCATGTTTCCCCTGCCTGTAGAATAATAACTACTTATATTAAAAGTCCTTGTAAAGCACTGAATCAGCTCCAACTGTCCACATGACAGAGAGTGAGGAAAACTTCATGAATTTATTCTGACTACCTACCCACCACACCTATATTTTCAGATATATTCGGTGTCAAGGGAGGGAGAATCAAGGGCATTAAAAAAGTTTTCAGACTTCAGTACACGCTTGATATGCTGCAAATAAAAATATATACACTTGGAACTACAAACAACACATGATGAGAACTGCTGCTCCTCTTCCCAGAACAAGAATTTTATAGATATATCCTCTTGATGCCTTTGTGAAACTTCTCTACCCCACATTCTTGGTTACCTTACTGGGTCCCTCACCATGGTTAAAAGGATTTTTTGGCAAGTAGTTTTGAAAAAGACACAAAAACTTAGGAGTGGAGGAGAAAATAGAAGGGAAAGAAAGAGCTATGATATCACTTCTCCATCATCAATTACTTCTTAAGAAAGACAGCAGAGTATATCCCACATTTTAAAGTACTATGATGACAGTAAAACTCTCCAAAGAAGAACAGGAATGGGAATACTCTTTATTCTACTCCACTTTAACCCTTAAACTTAGGACACAGCAAATTAATAAGTTTGCAAAATTAGCTATAGTTTCCATGACAATAAATATTCAAAAATTAACCCCAAAGGAAAATGATTTGTAACAATCTACTATGGTTTCACCACAGTAGTATTTCTTTAAAGTGTAAAATCTAAAACAACATAAAGTACAAGACAATAACTTACTTGAGTTGGAACAAGCACAGGAGGATAAGCCATCTTATGATGCCTGTACACCCAAAATGCACAAATGACAATCCCCGCAATTAGCATAAGTGGCACCAAAGAATAGAGCAAGATGTTGTAATAGGGTGGCTTTGGTGTAACTGGATTCGAAGTAGCTGTGGAAAAGAGGAGGAAGAAAACCACTCAGATTTGGTCGACAAAATTTCACAATAAATATTTATTATAGCATCAAATTTTACGAGAAAAAATAAAGAGTAGGAGAAGATGGGAGTAAATTATTCCATCAACACAAACATGCTTTGTTTTCAGTCTACTAGTTGAACAGACATATGCATTTTCCCTGTGAACTTACGCTGTGTGACTTCCATCTCCGGAAAATAAGAAAACCTTTCATTACACATATTGCCCTCACAGCAACAAAAATATACTTCAGGGCTATCTTTTTTTTCTATACAATCAGTCCTATAAACAAAAAGAGGAGAAATAATTAAAATCAACATTATTACTCTGAATCTACAATAGGTGTTTTTCTAAAGTTCTCAGAGATAAAATAATGAATAAGTCATTTATAGTCAACTTTGAGATTTTTATTAATATTCAATAATCAATTCTTAAAAGTCAAAAATGTTCCTTGAATCCTATTATTAAATCTCATCAGAAAAATAAATCAACAGCTGATTTTATAACAATCACATTGGCTCCTTGAAACCACTTCTTTAATTTGGTTTTTAATGATCAATCTAAGGCAACCATCTTTTTAATTGTTTGTTTAATTAGTAGAAAAGCTTGAAGAGGAACATAAAGCCAATGAAGAAGAAATTTGGTCTAAGGGTACTTTTACTCACAGGAAATACAGCTTTCCCATTTTATGAATACAAAAACTGAACACTATATATAAAAAACTGTATGTGTACACATATAAATACATACCTATACGCCCATGTATACATATAAATACACAGGCACAAAATAATTCGTGTTCATATCTCGTGGCAGAACATAGTTCAACATCAGAGACCTAAACCAGGCTTGGGAATTAAGCCATTTTTGCAGGAGATTTAAATTCCCTGAACACGATGAACAGGGTTAAGGATAAGCAACAAGAGCAATATGTAACAACAAACATACAGGCCCTAGTAACTCAAAAAACTGACTGGAGGTGGGCTCACTTAAGGGGTAGGGGGAGGCAGTCTTTTATATAGGACCTGAATTACTGAAAAGATAGGGATTTAGCATCTAGATTAAATCCTAATCAACCACTAAAAAATTAGCTATAGCTAGTTTTTAAAATCAGATATTTAAATATTGCTAATAACATCAGGTAGATTTAAAGACACATTACAAATAAACTGTGAACTTTTATAATGGCTGTTAGAATAACAAGGTTGAATTTAACTCTAAAGGGAAAAGCTCAAGAAATTTCAAGGAGAAGGCAATTTTAATAAAATTAAACTTTGAAATAAATCTATACCAATGTCTATGTAGTAGAAAGTAAAAGACAAATGAAAGCTAAATTTCTAACAATTTATAAAGAAAAATTTACAAATTTAATATTTAGAATCATGAATCAAATCATAGGTTAACATGATTAAATACCTAGCCTAGTTAACTGAAGTAAATTATCAATACTTTTCGCCATTCAATTTCATTCTTTTTACCACTGCCTTTTCCTCCACACTTTGACATTTCTTGAATCTTCTTTTCCTTTCTCTTATTTATGTTACTACCTTTAATATTTGTTTTTTAATCAAATTCAGAACATAAAAGCAGAAATTCACATACTTTTAAATTGGCATTTAACACCTAGAAACAAAGCTGATGTAGTAATTATCACTGTAAGAGCAGGCATTTGCACTGAACAACTCACTCACATTATCGAGCAAAGTATAATCTCCAGTAATACTGGTTTTAGGTGAGAAGCACAGTAGCATTTTACAATAAAAAGAACAGGGATCCCTGATTTCAACTAATTAATAAAGACAGTTTTGAATAAAGATGATCTCCAAACCTCATTTTTTCCCCAACTTCTTCCTCAATTTTTCTTTTTTTATAAATTGAGATATAATTTGCTATAACATTATATTAGTTTCAGGGGTACAACCTAGTGATTGGATATTTGCATATATTGTGAAATGATCACCACAGTAAGTCTAGTTAACATCTCATCACCACAGTTACAAATTTTTTTTCTTGTGAATTGAACTTTTAAGATTTACTTAAAAGTTGCTAAGTTCCTTAGCAACTTTCAAATATACAATACAGTATTATTAACCATAGTCACCATTACATCACATCCCCCATTATATCCCCAGGACCTATTTGTTTTATAACTGAAAATTCAAACCCTTTTGACTCCCTTCAACCATATGCCCACCCCTCACCCCCGGCCTCTGGCAACCACCAATGGTTCTCTCTATATATGGGTTCTTTTCTTTTTTTTCTTTTTCTTTTTTTTAAAGATTCCACATACTAGTGAGATCATATGGTATTTGTCTTTCTCTGTCTGATTTATTTCACTTGGCATAATGCCCTCAAGGTCATCAGTGTTGTCGCAAATGGCAAGATGTTCTTCTTTTTTATGGCTGAAAAATAGTTCATTGTATACATAGACCATATTTTCTTTACCCATTCAACCACTGACAGACACTTAGGTTGTTTCCACATCTTGGATATTGTAAATAATGCTGCAATAAACATGGAGGTGCATATATCTTTTCAAGTTAGTGTTTTCGTTTCCTTTGGATATATACCCAAAAGTGGAACTGCTATAACACTGCTATTTTTAATTTTCTGAGGAACATCTATACTGTTTCCCTAGTGGCTCTACTTACTCTTTCATAACAGCAAATATCACTTAATTATCACCTCTGTTAAGAAAGAAGCTAATAATCAGAAATACAGCTAAAATGTATAATTACAGAGTAATAATCCCCAGAAAATTCAAATATGTAGAAGTATATCCTAAATACTAAATATATACGTAAATGACCATTTTAATTTTCACCAAAAGTGGAGCTAATTCAATTTTCATGAGTTTATTCAACACATTTTACTACTAATCACATATGTCCAATCAACCACAGATTCGTGGTAATCTATTAAAGCCCCTGAAAGTGGATCAGGATGTAGCTAGAGTTCCGTGAGTGTATTAGTTATTTGGCTCCAAAAAGTCTGGTTATCTAGGATTCTGTACCTTCTGCAGTCATCAGCACCCACCCTCAGTGAAAATCCTGTGGCCCAGGCAGTTTAAGTGATCGGCCAAACATCTAGGGACACCTTGCAGAAAGATCACAGGCAGTCAATGACATATCCACTATATTTTATTTCCAACAGAATAAAACAATTTAAACAAGATTTTTTAAATAAAATGTAGCTTTCTATGAGAATTGTGTTAGTTCTGATGTAATTCTGAATGTCAAGTTAAAATGTCTCTTGGGATAAAGAACAAAGGCCTACTCTGCAAGGAAATGTAGTGAGATCAATTTCTTCCAGATACATAAAGAGGGAACTAAAAGGAAATTAAATACTATGATTAAGCTTTATTCTCCTTCAGGATAGATTTTCAACAGATATAGTCTCTCTTAAAGCAATTTTAAAAATCCTTTTTCCTTAAAATTGGTGTTTAAAAAAAACCTATAACCCTACAACATAAGGAAAGAAATGTTTCTTATCTAAAGTTCTCACTACTGGATAGATTATTCAAAGTATATTAAAGATAAAACATAAACATGCTATATTTATTTTTTTACTTTAAAATATATATCTTGTCATTACAACATGTTATAATGGTCTTCATAATCCCATCTTAAAAAAGAAACATTTAAGTGAAAATCCATGCATTGATCTTTCTCCTTTTAAAAAAATGGGGGGAGGGAAATGGAGGAAATGAAAATTATTCAACACTATCATAAAAAAATAAAATGTGTTCTTACCTGTCATAGCAGTTGATATCATCCAGCCAACAACCTTGCTTCACTATTTCAATGGAACCAGAAATATTCTTCCAGGTAGCAAAACAATGCCGCCGTTTGTCTTTGTCACCATAACAGGATTCAACACCAGTTCGATTGGTTCTATCTCTTTCCCAATTAGCATTATAGAAAATACACTCCTGAGTTTCTGATCTACCAAGTATAGCACCTATAAGATAATAAGACGACAACTTTTAATATAACTGTATTTGTTCCTAAACAGATCGTCTCGTCTCCCAGTATATGAAACTTCAAATCTTCCTGAAATGTCAATAATTTACTGCCTTACTAGTGTTATAACATTGGGTTCAGGTTTCCAGGTCAATCTCTGTACTTTAAGTATAATAAACATAATAATAAAAAGCAACCACATATATCACAAGGTTTCTCTGTAAAAGGCCAGTTTCACTTAAGAATGTCCTTGATGGAAAGCAGTACAATTGTTAATTTTTTAAAAATCTTGACCCCTGAGTAGACTTCTTCTCAATATTCTGTGTGACAAAATGGGAACTAACCAAAAGCACTGCTGCTACACACTGAAGTACAATGATTGCCTCCAAAAAAGCCCTTGCATGATTGAGTTGTGAACTAAACCAACCAAGGCTATTCAGACAAGTATTTGGCAGAAATGTTCCCAAAATGAACCAAGTAAACCTGTTATTTCAAGAAAAACACCTGACAGTATGCACTGCCAATAATAAAATATGAGTTTTCAAGCAAAAATAAGAATTTTGGAAAATTTGTATTTACCACCACAATTAGCCTGACACCTTCCCAATACTTAAAGAATTTCTGATGAGTGGTGATATTAACAAATGTGACTTTTAAATACAGAATAATGAGATGTGCCAATATTCAGAAAGTCTATATAATTCAGAGAATCAATATTTTCCAAGTGAATTATGTATGACGTTTGAAAAACACTCATGGGCAAAAAATCCATACAAAGTTCAAGACAGCCAAGTAGATTTTAACGTTACAGAGGACAAAAAGTTCATTAGCGGTTTCAGATTCCACACTGTAACTAACTTTTAAGAAACTATCTCTTGGGCTTCCCTGGTGGCGCAGTGGTTGAGGGTCCGCCTGCCGATGCAGGGGACGCGGGTTCGTGCCCCGGTCCGGGAGGATCCCACGTGCCGCGGAGCGGCTGGGCCCGTGAGCCATGGCCGCTGGGCCTGCGCGTCCGGAGCCTGTGCTCCGCAGCGGGAGGGGCCACAGCAGTGAGAGGCCCGCGTACCGCAAAACAAAAACAAAAACAAAAACAAAAAAAAAAAGAAACTATCTCTTGTCTTACATGGAAAAGCAAGGGAACTGGAATACCCAAAATAATTCTGAAAAAGATGTACAAAACAATTCATACTGTTTGTTTTTTCGTTGGCCGCACTGCGTGGCTTGTGAGAGATCTTAGTTCCCCACTCAGGCATTGAACCCGGGCCATGGCAATGAAAGCGCCTAGTCCTAACCACTGGACCACCAGGGAACTCCCCATATTACTTGTTTTTAAGAGTTTTACTAAAGCTTCGGCAATCAAGACAGTGTGGTCTTAGTGAAAAGACAGACACACGAACCTACAGGACAGGACAGAGAATCCAGAAATAGACCCATACACATACAGTCAATTGATACATAGCAAAGGTACCAATGCATTTAGCAGAGAAAGTCAACAACTGACGCTGGAACAATTGAACATCTATATGCAAAACAAAGAACCTCACCTCATATCAACTCATAGCTCATGCTATATACAAATTAACTCTAAACAGATCACAAACTCAAAATAAAACCTAAAACTAAAAAATTTCTAGAAAAAGTGAAAAATATGGTGACCCTAAATTATGAAAGATTTCTTAGAACACAAAACACATGAGCTACAAAAGAAAAAACTGGTAAGTTGAACTTCCTTAAAATTGAAACTTCTCTTTGAAAGTTAAGGAAAAAAATTCAGACTGGGAGCAAATACTTGCAAAGTATATACCTTAAAAATAACTGATATTCAGAAAATATAAAGACCTCTCACAACTCAACAATATGAAAACATACTACCCAATTTCTAAAAACTGAACAAGAGATTAAAAGACATGCTTTATCAAAGAGATATGAACGGGAAATACTACATAAAAAGATATTCAATATCACTAATAATCCACAATTATCTTAAAAAAGGATTAAAATATTCCTCACTTTTCTAACTATATATCTGTGTATGGCCAAATTTCCTTCATATCAAAACAACACAACAGATTGTTGTATCACGAACTGAGTGGAAAAAACAGATATAAGAATCCAGTTGTCTTCTACTAAAACAATTATAAAGAGATCTGTAACAATTTCACTAATTTTTTTGTTGTCTTGGAAAATATTTTTCATAAAAACCTATTCTTTTGTTAACATATAATGGATTTATTGTCACTTCTAAATAACTTTTTTTAAAATTTTCTGCCTTAATTTCTAATATGATGAATACTTACAGATACAAACCACATAAAAACTCTTTGGGGTAAGTCTAAAGAAGTCCGAGACCAAAAAGTTTGAGAACTGCTGCTCTACAGTGCTCTAGCACAGAGATATAATTATAAGCTGATAAAATCTGTGGCAGTAATGGTGCTGTGGACTCCTCAACTACGGAAGAAATAATAGTGTGAGCGGACATGTAAACTATGGCTGGTAACTCTATGTCCATTGTATTTTATAAAAGAAGGGCTGCTACTACTATTCATCTGTATATAAACAGTAGCCATTTTATAAATTATTCCTTTTCAGAAACCTGTTGAAAATAACAGCAAATTAAGTTTCCTCCTTTACTAAATAACCACAAAGAAATCATACTCTGCCCACGTTATCTCAAAACAGGGGATGGCAAACTTTTTCTGTAAAGGGCCAGAGAGTAAATATTTTAGCTTTTGCAGGCCATATGGCCTCTTTCACAACTACTCAATTCTGCCATTGTAGCGCAAAAGCATCCAGAGGACAGTAAATGAATGAGCATTGTTACATTCGAATAAAACTTTATTTACAGTGAAAATTAAATTTCATGTAATTTTTACATGTCACAAAATACTATTCTTTTTTTGATTTTTTTGTCCAACCATTTAAAAATGTAAATATCATTCTTAGTTCACAGGCTGGATTTGGCCCACAGGCTGTGTGGTCAGCTACCTCTTCTTTTTTTAAAGATTTTTTTTTTTTTTGATGTGGACCATTTTTAAAGTCTTTATTGAATTTGTTACAATATTGCTTCTGTTTTAAGTTTTGGTTTTTTGGCAGCGAGGCATGTGGGATCTTAGCTCCCCGACCAGGGATCGAACCCACACTCCCTGCATTGGAAGGTGAAGTCTTAACCACTGGACTGCCAGGGAAGTCCTGGTCAGCTACCTCTTGAAACAACACCCTAATTTCCACAGTCTAGCTAACCTGCCTTTCGTTTGTTTTGTTTGTTGGGGAGGAGTCTTCTGTGAACTATCACTTGTGTAATTCATGTTAAAAACCACTATTAATTATTTTTAATTTCCAAAAGAAGACTCCATTGAAGCATAGGAACAACACTTGAACTAAATAAAACTGACCTCCCAAAAAAGAACATTGCCTATAAAAAAATGCCAAATAGGTTTTATCTTTGGCGTCAATTCCAATCAATTAAGAGTGGCTGCCAGGAGCCATGTACTGAGAAAGATTTTGAGGTAAAGGGTTTTGAAATTAGTATAGAAGGAGGCGGGAAAACATCAGTATCTTTTCTTTGCCACCTCTGGTCTTGAAAAAAGATAAACAAATGACTATTTTCTTTATTTCTTTTAATACTTCTTTATATATATATTTTTTTTTTTTTTCTTTTTTTTGTGGTACGCGGGCCTCTCACTGTTGTGGCCTCTCCCGTTGTGGAGCACAGGCTCCGGACGCGCAGGCTCAGCAGCCATGGCTCACGGGCCCAGCCGCTCCGCGGCATGTGGGATCTTCCCGAACCAGGGCACGAACCCGTGTCCCCTGCATCGGCAGGCGGACTCTCAACCACTGCGCCACCAGGGAAGCCCTACTTCTTAATATTTAATGGTAAGTTAAGATTTCAGATGATTTTCTAGATCTAGACTATCACTTGATTGATATTATCCATAGATAGAAAGAAAACTGCTTAATGGGGAAAACTGACAATCTTGCCACCCCCCCTCCTCAAGCTGATTGGGTAATCAGTCTCTATCCATCACGTCTCCAACTGACCACTAAATATAATAACATGATAATTATAAAAATAAACCAAGTTATATGTATTTTTATGTTAAGCTCACAGTGACTTTAAAGGTGTAGTTCTAAAAAGGATGACAAAAGTTACCTATATTTGCTAGTCTTTAAGAGCATCTCCCAATTTAAAATTTTCTGAAACTTTAAATTTCTACCATAGGTTTATTCTATCAAGGTAATTCCAAATAGTTAATATGACTTTCAAAAGAAATAAATGAACATAAAAGGTCTGTGTGCAGAGTTTATTATAATGGTTCTTAACAAATGATGGGCATCAGAATCCCCTATGTGTTTTCTTGAATTCATGTTTGAGTGCCATTTTGTATGCCCCAGGAATGAGTAGTTGAAAAGTACGTGGGGGGAAGCAGGAAAATATATAGATGTATAGATATTGTACGTATGTTTTCTTTTCTCCTTTTGGCAAAGACCCACTGGTGATCTAATGTTCCTCCCCAGTGAAGTACCACTGGCTTAGTAGACTGTGACCTGAACTTGGAATTCAGTTTACAAACTGTGACCTTGAACAAGTTACCAAACCTTTCACAGCTTTGTTTCCATATTTGATTCAATTTCCCTAATAAATCCATAATTATTATGGATAATTCCATAGTTTCATAACTCACACTCAGGCAAGTTATAGCAAATCAGTAAGTCTAGTCACAGAATTTAGTATCAGAATTATTTTAGATAATAGTTCTATTACTAAAGTACTGCTTATACATAATGACTCATACTGACCATTTCATTTTTCCTACCATTTAAGAAAGAAAAAAAAAGAAATACACAGGACCTGAAATTTGTTAGAACGTTTGGCCATAAAGTAGGCCTGTAAAAGTCATACTCAAAATCTGAAATACTCCTCCCATGAGGAAAAAGTAAATTTTACCTACTGCAACTGCATCTGAGGACAATTAGGGTTTTGTTTTTTGAAAGCATGAAGTATTAAAATAATACACCAACACTAATTTTACACAATCTCTTCCAGAAAAAGATGAAGAGGGACTACTTAACTAATTTTCTGAAGCCAGTATTACCTTGATACAAAAACCAAAGACAGAACAAAAAAGAAGAGGGGTAATACAGACCAGTATCTCTCACTAACTTAGATGTAAAAGTTCTCAAGAAAATTTTAGCAAACAAAATCCAAAACTGTATTTTTTTTAAAGTAATACATCACAACCAAGTACAATCTATTCCAGGCATGTAAGGTTGGTTTGATATTCAAAAATCAGTAAATGCAATCTGCCAAATAAACAGGCTAAAACAGAAAAATCATATGGTCTATCAGTGTAACAGGAATAGATAGAAACTCCCCCAAAGTCACAAACAGCACCTACAAAAAAACCTACAGCCAACATCATACTTAATGGTGAAAGACTGAATGCTTTCCCTCTAATATTAGAAACAAGGCAATAATGTCTACTCCCACCACTTTTATTTAACACTGTACTGAAAGTTTTAGCTCTTGCAATAAGGCAAGAATAAGAAATTAAAGGCATACCGATTGGAAAAGAAGATATAAAACTGTTTCTATTTGCAGATGAAATGACTGTCTATTTAGGAAATTCCAAGGAATCTTCAAACAAAAAAAATGCTAGAACTAGTGAGTGAGTTCCGTAAGATCACAGAATACAAATCAACACACAAAAATCAACTGTGTTTCTTTATACTGACAATGAACAAGTGGAACTGAAATTAAAAATTAAAAGTACCAGTTACAATTGCTCCTAAGAAAATAAAATACATATAGTCTAATAAAACATATATAGGATTTTATGATGAAAAGTTATAAAATGTTGAAAGAAATCAAAGAGGACCTAAACACTTGGAGAGACATACTGTACTCATGGATTGGAAGAGTCAACATAATAAAGATGTCAATTTTCCCTAAACTGATATATAGGATTAATCCAATTCACATCAAAATCTCAGCAAATTTCTTTGTAGACACCTAAAAGAGCTTACTAATGTGTTGAAAAAGAATAATAAAGGGACAAATCACTCTTCTTGGTGTTAAGGCTTACCATATAGTTGCAGTAGCATGACAGTGTGGTACTGGTGGAGACAAAGACACAAAGAGCAGTGGAACAGATAGAGAACCCAGAAACAGACCCATACGAATATGCCCAATTAATTTTTAACAAATGAGCAAAAGAATTTTAAAGGAGGAGAGATAGCCTTTTCAATAAATGGTACTGGAACAGTGGACATGGTTCACGCAAATATTTCTTAAATGCTCTCCCCTTTGCAATCTAGCTAACAGTTTCTGAAAGCCCAGCTCTTGCAAAAAGCCTCCCAGGCTAAATCTCACATATGTGACAATTTTCAAGTTTTCTCATCAGAACTCCTCCTTCCCACAAAATGCACACTACTTGCAATCCAATATAAAATATTTTATATTTATTCATTGTTTTTAGTTAGTTGTCTATGTAAGTCCTTTCATACATCAGAATGCTATTGGATCTAAGACTGTCTTACTTGCCCTCCAAACATAAACAGTACTTAATGAATGATTAAAATGTAAAAATGTGATGTGACAACTGAATTTTAAAAATCCACCAACTAGGGCTTCCCTGGTGGCGCAGTGGTTGAAAGTCCGCCTGCCGATGCAGGGGACACGGGTTCGTGCCCCGGTCCGGGAAGATCCCACATGCCGCGGAGCAGCTGGGCCCATGAGCCATGGCTGCTAAGCCTGTGCGTCCGGAGCCTGTGCTCCGCAACGGGAGAGGCCACAACAGTGAGAGGCCTGTATACAGCAAAAAAAAAAAAAAATCCACCAACTACTACTGCACCCCCATCTCCTTTGAAACAGATAGATGGAATTAAAGAGTCTTTTACAATTAAGAATTGTATTAATTTCTTATCTGATTAAGATGACACTGTTTTTCACGGTCCTGTGACCAGCCTCATCCTATCACAATTTTCCTATGGTATGCAACCAACATTAAACAGAAAGAAAAGAACTGTTTTGACAACTTACAAATCTGAGGCTCACTTCTGGAAAAGTATTTTAATGCTGTCTGAAACTATCAACAAGTCATTGAGAACACAGTATAAACAGGTTACTACTGAATGCCTTCCCTAACCTTGTGCCTCCCAAAGGCAACTTAGTCTGCTAGGAAGGGTTAATGAAGTTGCAAAAATAATGAAAAGCAATTCTTGTTTTCCCTTCACATGTCACTGCTTCCCACCACTCTAGGGGTAGAACACATGTCCAAAGAGAATCAGCTATGGAAGGCAGATCAAACTGAATGATGCTTTTAATCAAAAACACTTTATAGTACAAATAAAATAAAATAAAATTGTATCAAAACATTGATACAACCCTCATGCAACCCTCAATACGACAGATACCCTAATTTTCCCCAATGAGGAGATATTTTAAAACTCTTTTGACCAACTTGAAATATACAAACCTTTCTATATTTGTATGAAAAGCCTAATGTATACTTATTTTAACTCATTAATTTAGTTTTATGAATGTTTTAAAATCATGAAGCACAAAACTTTTAAAAACAATTTTATTCAAACTTCACATACGTCTTTCAACAAGTGTCATCTCATTACCTTCTTTTTGAGTCATTTAAAAGTAACAAAACTTGAATTATCTTCATTTCTGTTTAAGTTGTTTGAGAAACAGTACTTTTTGAAGTCATATAGAATATTGTCACTGGAAATGTTTCTCCAAGCCACAAACTTCCACTCCCATAATACTAAGACACTGTTTTTTTCCCATTGTTCTATAGGTATATATTGTGATGTTCATAAAGTACTTACAATATTGCTCTTAAAAGTGAGATTTTAAAGGCTTTTTTTTTTACAACCTTTGTGAATAGTTTACAACAAATTATGACAGTTAAACAACCCTCCCAAGAATAATTTCTTATCTGTTTGAACTCTTTATTCCCCTTTTCCCTCAGGAAACTTCCACAAAAATTCAAAACTAGCACTGACTGGCACCATTTCAAGCCTGTCTTCTACAAACATTATTCTTCTATTCAAAATAAAATTATTGAGCAAGAGCCTCAAAATATTAAAAACTTTGCAAAGTCTCAAATATAAAATGACTTTTTCTGGGAATAATCTTTGAAGAAAACTTTGCTTTTATGTTGAACATACACAGATGAAAAAAATTGATCATATGCCTGTACTGTAAAACACCAAGATAAGGGCTATAAATAAATGCAGTAGGACTTTGGAGATGATAACCTGGACCTCCACTAGACTATGAGCTTCCAGAACAAGCCCTACTATCATTGCTGTATCAGCAGTACCTGGCACAGTACAGGCACTCAATAAACATGCACTAAATCAATCTATTAACAAGGAAATGAAAAAAGAAGGTTTTATGGAGGAAAGGGGACTAAAGCAGGACTATTAAGGAAAGAGACAGAACTGAGCTAAACAGAGACAGAGAAGATCATGATCAAATAAACAGGGCTGTGGTTAATCAGTGTTTGACAAGATTGCTTTCACTAAACATGAACGTTCCATATTCTTCAGTATTGGGTATAATCAAGGCAGATGTGCAAGACATCAAAAGTTAAGAATAGAAGTTATATTTTTAAGATTAACCTGAAAATCAGTAAACTGTGTTGGAATGGAAGGAAACTCAGCAAGCCATACTAACTACCCAATAAAAACCAGGAGTCTGTAATATCCATGCTTATCAGATGGCCACAGGTATCAAAAGGACAAGCAAATTAGGATATGGAGATCAAGTTTTTGCTTTATACAGTCTCCTATTTGGTCTAAGTGTAAGAAAGTAAGCTATAAGTGACCTGAGTTAGGTATCTGGCTGTTGATAAATGTTTAGCTTACATCATCTTACAAAATAAAGCTTTATTCTATATATATTTACCCTATGTTTCCCTTTTTTGCTAACTCTCTTTCTGATGTTATGTTCTTACTGTCATGAAAGGTATGTATTGTCCGGGATAAGCAAGGTATCTTCAAAGATAAGGCACAACAGAAAAGTGGTTTTGCCTATAGCCACAAAATGTGTGGGCTACCTATAAATGCCCAGATCTCAAGACTGAAATAATTCTATGCAGTTCTCTGGCACTCATTCAAAATACAAATTACATCAAAACAGGTACAAGCAGATACAAGTATTACCTAGACCATATAAAACAGGTTTCTGATATTAGATGTTCATTTTGGGGGGAACAGGGAGATCACGTTGACTGCAGCTAGAGGCCAATACTCCCATCAGAATAAATGGACTATTTTTTCAATTGCACAAAAGCCAAAACTGGGCATAAACTTAGAAGAATAAGAGATAAAGGTAAATTCTCAGAACAGACATCCTAAGATAGATTAAGGAACCCGCCTCACACACACACACACACACACACACACAAAGTAGTTTCTACTAAAAACAACCTAAAAGTCTCAATTACTCTGAAAAGACACTAGGTATATTAAGGGGTTTTAGTGCTTCATTTACTTGGGAAAATGCAGGTTTTCTTTTAGGAAATCATCAAACTCTGATGTAAAAACGGATCACTTCAGCTGCTATGAAAGTAATGTGAAATATTACCCTTGAGGAACCAGCAGTATTAAGAGTGAGAAACTTAACAAAACAAAACAAAACAAAACAACTCATCACAAAGTTTTCATCAAAGTAACATCTGGCAACTTAAAACGAGAAACTGAAGAAAATCAGCAATACTTATTAGAGAAGTTTTAAATAGCAGTACACTTCTATTAAAGGACAAGAATACAAACTGAAAACTCACTATATTAAATAACAGTTATATCACAACTAGCCTTATTTTAAAAATCACCAATGGCCTTCATATTTATAACTAAGATGCTCAGTACTTAGAAGAGAAGAATCTAAAATTCTTGTTTATTACTTCTATGTGTTGTGTAATTTCTTTAAAACTCATTTAAATAATTTGTTTTTATGCATCTATAAACACATCAAAGGTCTTCTGGTATCCTTTCTTTTCTATATTAATAAACATCACAGAAGTCACCTTCCCTATTTGGCTGCCCTGGGCTGTTTTTAAGTATTAGGGAAAAAAGTAAAGTCCACAATGTCCCAAACGACTTCTGATAAACAAGTTAGAAATATGAGGAAGGAGAACAAATTTTCAAATAAAATTTCTGGATGGCAATGCAACATTTTAGGACCTGTCAATCTAATTTTTATTTTTATTTTTTTAAACTAAGCACCTTCCTACCACCAAACAATCACTTCCAAAGGAAAACACAAACACTTTCTGGCAATTTTCCCAGAAATTTTTTTTGCCTTGCCTGTTATACTCAGTACTATCAGTCTGACAAAACAGTTCAAGATTCTGTCCACCTAGCTAAAGTAATATAAACTAAAAACAGAACTTATGTTGTATAAAATAAAAATATAAACACTGTACGTTGTAACACTAGACACAGTGTGTGCATACGTGGGTGTGAGAAGGAGAATGAAAGCAGATGTCAACATTTAACCACTGGTTATCTAAGGACTCCTAATGTTAATTCCTGACAAATTACTAAGATAACCGCCTAAAATGTATTTTAACACTGTTAACTCATAAGTGACTGATTTTCCTCATATAGGTCCAAAATAAGTATATGTCTACTTTTATACAGACCAGGGTTTGAAGAAAACATAAATTTCTCAAACCTCTCTCTTAAAAAGCCTTAACAAAATTTTAGAGGCCCAAAGAGAACACCAAATTTGAAATAGAATTTCCTTTTATAAAAGAGGCAAGCAAAACCTCTGTAAATAAAGCCCTTACAAATTTTAGTTTTTAATTCACTTAATTGTAGATCTAGTTCAATACAAAGAGGTTTAATAAGAGTTACCAGATCATGAAATGAAAAAAGGCAAAATATCAACTCTTAATTTGGAAATAGTTCTCAAACAACTGAGAACACAGTTTGATTATATTTAGTAAGTTTCTAAAAACACATATATTTACCAGCTTCACTCTTAAGAAACTACTGATCTCTTAGCTCTTAAAAAATTAAAATACTCAGTTAATTTTCTATGATATTTCTATAACTATTACCCCACCTTCCAAAAATGAAAGATTCATTTGCTACTTAATTCATAAGAGAAAAGGGAAAGCCCTTAAGACTAATAACCCTTTTAAAAAAATCCCTAAATCACAACAATACAAAACATGCACCCTTCCTCTAAAACCCAGAGAAAACTAAGCAAAAATTTCAGGTAAACATTCTAAATCAAATGAATATTTGATTCTAGGTTACAGTTACTGGCCTCTTGTGTAAAATTTGTAAAAGCTGTATTTGTAAAAGTCATGTTTGCCCATTTTAAAGATAAACACATCCATCTAATACCTTTCATCCATCTCTACCTTTCTGTGGAGCAAAATTTTTAAAGAACCTCATTTTTTAAACTCTTCTTTAAGCACAGAAGATGCTCTACCCCTGGCTTGTTCAATAAAAGATGCTAACTTAATCTGTGCTGAATTACTAAACACTAAATAACAAAAGACATCCATTATAAAGTTCTCCCCCAAAAGAAAGAAAAATTTCTTTAAAAGTAACATCTTTACACCTTTAAACGTAACCGTTCT
Organism: Delphinus delphis; assembly: GCF_949987515.2. Taxonomy (NCBI): domain Eukaryota; kingdom Metazoa; phylum Chordata; class Mammalia; order Artiodactyla; family Delphinidae; genus Delphinus; species Delphinus delphis. The sequence goes on from NC_082689.1 coordinate 82,031,601, forward strand.
CATTCTCTTAAGGAATGACTTGACATCTTTTTAGGCAGAAATATACTTTAAGTTGGTATATTTTGTTGGTAGCCTGGAATAAAAACATTGATTTTATCATCAACCGCCAAAGAATTTCATTTTCCTGAATACATAAAGTTTATATAGAATAATAGGAAACAGGAAAAGAGCAAACCACAAAACTCCAAATTTGTGATTCAACTGACTAGAACCTGGGAACACATTTAAGATTACTTTTCTAGGACAGTCCAAGAAAACCTGGCAACTTTCCAGACCTCGACCTCCCTGTGCCTTTTTAATAATTAAAGGGGGGGGCGGGTAATGGTTGTATGAAAAGACCTGCTTTCTTCTAATTTTAACCAATATAAGTAGGCTTCTTATAACATTATGAGGGAGAGATTTCTACAAACAAAGAACAAGAAAAACAGAAGCCCAATGTTTTCCCCCTCACAAATTAGAAAATTCCACCCTTCTACCCCTCTGCCCCTTGGCGGGACACTTTTAAAGTCTACTTTGGTGACACACTACATGAAATCTTAAGAGAACATTATGTCTTTCACACAGGTAGAGCATCTTCCACATTCAACAAATATATAGTGCTGGTAAGGCATTTTGATATTTGAGTACTAAACAAAATAGTAAAAAAAAAAATATTTTCAAAATTTGAGATATCTTTAACCTCAACCTGGGAAAAAGAAAAAAATGAGTCCTAATTTTCAAAACAAGACACTAGAAGTAGAAAGCAGGAGAGAAACTTACAAATCTTTAGATATTTCTGAACTTCAATTAAGGCTTATTCTAATTCCTCCTGTAAGGTAAAAATGGGAAGGCACAAACGATAAATAAATGATCAGAAGGTCACAAAGACTAGGGAATTTCAAGTATGCTTCTTTAGCAATGTATTTTATTTAAAGGAAAAAACTCATGTTATTGCCTCTAAAAAAGTAGGATTTTGTGTTGGAACTGAATTTGGAAGATAAAAAGATGACTAAAAAAATATAAAATTTGAATGAGATATCCTGACAGCATACAAAAGAGCTCACTAGTCATCACTGCTTGGTATTACAGAACTGCCACACCACCAACTCCTTATTAGTAGACAGGTAGTACAGACACCTTAGAAAGCAAATAAACCCTCTATACAGGCCTTCATACTAGCTATAAAGAAACCATACTTTCATACTAGCACCCTTAAATGAATAAAACAATAAAATAATGTTACCTAGCTTGTCAAATGAAAATTTATAGATAACTGACATCAAAAAAAAAAAGAGCAAAATAATTTGGTCATAAGAAATCAAATTGTAAAAAAATCTAAGCTAGTTTTTGAAGGCGGTGAGTGTCAGCGGAGTAAGAAGGCTATACTGCAAGTTATACTGCAAGTCACCAATCTCTCTCCCTGGGCTAGGGCAATAGCCTCCCTAACTGATTTCCCAGGTTCCACTTTTATCCTATTCAAACAAAATCAAGTCACTCCCCCACTTTAAAGCCATTCAATGGCTTTCCACTACCCTTGGCCTTAAAATAAAATTTGAACAAATCCTATAAGGCCTTCCACAGTTTGGCCTCTGCCCAGCCTTAATTCACACCAGACAAGCGAAGTTCTTTCTTGGAACATCAAACTCCTTCAGGCCTTGATACATTCTTTCTACCACCGCCTCCCCATCCCTAACCCCTTTTAATGGGTGAGATACTGGAGTGGAGTAAGCATTGAAAAAATGCTTGGAAAAGTTTAATAAGAGTTACCAGATCATGAAATGAAAAAAGGCAAAAAATCAACTCTTAATTTGGAAATAGTTCTCAAACAACTGAGAACACAGTTTGATTATATTTAGTAAGTTTTTAAAAACACGTATATTTACCAGCTTCACTCTTAAGAAACTACCGATCTCTTAGCTCTTAAAAAATTAAAATACTCAGTTAATTTTCTATGATATTTCTATAACTATTACCCCACCCTCCAAAAATGAAAGATTCATTTGCTACTTAATTCATAAGAGAAAAGGGGAAAGCCCTTAAAACTAATAACCCTTTTAAAAAAATCCCTAAATCACAACAATACAAAACATGCACCCTTCCTCTAAAACCCAGAGAAAACTAAGCAAAAATTTCAGGTAAACGTTCTAAATCAAATGAATATTTGATTCTAGGTTACAGTTACTGGCCTCTTGTGTAAAACCTGTAAAAGCTATATTTGTAAAAGTCATGTTTGCCCATTTTAAAGATAAACACATCCATATAATACCTTTCAACAGCTACCAAGGTTGTTTTAGATGTTGGCTTGTCTGAATCTTATAAAAGAGTAGCAGGAATAGTAAAAACCAGATTAACACACTCATTCTTATTTAATATTACAAAGTATATTCTATCTAAATCTTTCATGTTTACAATTTTAAAACATTTCCTTCAAATCTCTTCTAAACTTGAAGAAAACATTTTTTTCTTGAACACTTTAATAGACTTGCTATATTAATACTGCCCAGATCTAACAATTTTGTTCTATGTTACTTACCACAAAAGAATTATTAATAGTATCTCAATAAAATTTTCCCTCCACAACTTAATGGAACAAAATATATATACTACAGGCAATAATTTTTACTATAAGTATTCATACTTCTCTGTACAGGCATACCTCGGGGTTCGGGTTCCAGATAACTGCAACAAAGTGACTATCGCAATAAACCAAGTCGCACAAATTTTTTGGCTTCCCAGTGCATATAAAAGTTATGTTTACACTATACTGTAGTCTATTAACTGTACAAAAAGCATTATGCCTGAAAAGACAGTGTACATACCTTAAGTAAAAAATACTTTACTGCTAAAAAATGCTAACCATCACCTAAGCCTTCAGTGAGTCATAATCTTTTTGCCAGCGGAGGGTCTTGCCTTGATGTTGATGGCTGCTGACTGATCAGGCTAGTGGTTGCTGAATCTTTGGGTGGCTCTGGCACTATCTTAAAATAAGACAACAATGATGTTTGCCACATCAATTGATTCTTCCTTTTATGAATGATTTCTCTGTAGCAGGCAATGCTGTTTCATAGCATTTTACCCACAACAGAACTTCTTTCAAAATGGGAGTCAATCCTCTCAAACTCTGCAGCTGCTTTATAAACTAAGTTTATACAATATTCTAAATACTTTGCTGTTATTTCAACAATCATCACAGTGTCTTCACCAGGAGTAGATCCCATCTCAAGAAACCACTTTCTTTGCTCATCCATAAGAAATAAATCCTTATCCATTCAAGTTTTATCATGAGGCTGCAGCAATTCAGTCACATCTGCAGGCTCCACTTCTAATTCTAGTTCTCTTGCTAATTCCACATCTGCAGTTACTTCCTCCACTGAAGTCTTGAACCCCAAGCCCCTCAATCTGTGAGAGCTGGAATCAACTGCTTCCAAATTCCTGTTAATGTTGATATTTTCACCTCTTCCCATGAATCACAAATGTTCTTAATGGCAGCTAGAATGGTGGTGAATCCTTTCCAGAAGGTTTCCAACTTACTTTGCCCAGATCCATCAGAGGAATCACTCACTATCTATAGCACCCATGGCCTTATGAAATGTATTTCTTAAATAATAAGACCTGAAAGTTGAAATTACTCCTTGATCCATGGGCCACAAAATGGATACTGCATTAGCAGGCATGAAAACAACATAATCTCATTGAGCATCTTCATCAGAACTCTTGGGTGACCAGGTGCATTGTCAGCGAGCAGTAATATTTGAAAGGAATCTTTTTTTTTTTTCCCCTAAGCAATAGGTCTCAATAGTGGGCTTAAAATATTCAGTAAACCATGCTGTAAACAGATGTCCAGGCTTTGTTGTTCCATTTATAGAGCACATGCAGAACAGATTTAGCATAATTCTTAAGGTCGCTAGGATTTTCATAATGGTAAATGGCATTGGCTTCAACTTCAAGTCACCAGCTGCATTAGTTCCTAATAAGAGAGTCAGCCTGTCCTTTGAAGCTCTGAAGCCAGGCACTGACTTCTCCTCTCTAGCTATGGAAGTCCTAGATGGCCTCTTCTTCCAATAGAAGGCTGTTTTGTCTATACTGAAAATCTGTTCTTTAGTGTAGTCACCTTCATTCATTATCTTAGCTGGATCTTCTGGAAAACTTGCTGCAGCTTTTACATCAGCACTTGCTGCTCTCACCTTGCAGTTTGATATTATGGAGACAGCTTCTTTCCTTAAACTCAGGAACCAACCTTTGCTAGCTTCAAACTTTTCTTCTGCAGCTTCCTCACCTCTCTCAGCCTTCAGAGAACTGAAGAAAGTTAGGGGCTTGCTCTGGATTAGGTTCTGGTTTAAAGGAATATTGTGGTTGGTTTGATCTTCTATCCAGACCACTGAAACTTTCTCCATGTCAGCAGTAAGGCTGTTTTGCTTATCATTTGTGTGTTCACTGGAGTAGCACTTTTAATTTCCTTCAAGAATTTTTCCTTTGCTTTCACAACTTGGCTGTTTGGCACAAGAGGCCTAGCTCTTGGCCTATCTCAGCTTTCAACATGCCTTCCTCACTAAGCTTAATCATTTCTAGCTTTCGATTTAAAGTGAGAGATGTGTGACTCTTCCTGTCACTTAAACACTAAGAGGCCACTGTAGGGTTATTAATTGGCCTAATTTCAATATTGTTGTGTCTCAGAGAATAAGGAGGCCCAAGGAGAGGGGGAGAGATGAGGGAACAGCTGACCGGTAGAGCAGTCAGAATACACACAACATTTAACAATTAATTTCGCCGTCTTGTATCGGTACAGTTTGTGGTGCCCCAAAACAATTACAACAGTAACATCAAAGATCACTGATCACAGATCACCATACCAAATAACGAAAAAGTGTGAAATATTGTGAGTACTACCAAAACTTGACACAGAGACACGCTGTGAGCAAATGCTGCTGGAAAAACAGCACCGCTAGACTTGTTCAACGCAGGGTTGCCACAAACTTCCAATTTGTAAAATATGCTATATCCATGCAGTAGTTAAGAAATTTGGTTTTCAAAGAGTAAAAGAGCAGCATGATAAATGTAGCACTAACAGTTTTCATCAAGTATCAAAGGGAGAGCAGAACATATAGACATTCTAGACTAGTCTCCTTCAGAAAGCTTTCATATAAACCTCTATAAAGCACACTACTCAGTTAGTCCACAAATTTTATCACCTTCGCTAATATAACTTGCATTTGAAATGTCACGTTTACATTGAAAACAAGGTATGTCTACTACAACAATAATCAATAGCTGGTAAGATTTCCTATCTAATGAATGATTTTTTTGTGTGTGTGGCTGCGACACGCAGCATGCGGGATCTTAGTTCCCTGACCAGGGATCGAACCTGTACCCCCTGCAGCAGAAGCGCAGAGTCTTAACCACTGGACCGCCACGGAAGTCCTCTATACGAATGATTAAACTATTTTCTAATAAGCCACCACCTATATACCCCATTAACAAAACCAGAAAAACTCCTCTTTACTTAAACTAATAGTAAAAGGAACTTTTTGCGTTCAGGAGTATGACAGACAACCCCGGAAATGTAGACCTGAAGAAGAGTAAATAAAGTTAAACTATTTACTTTTAAATCTGATAGTGGAAGGGGGTTAACACATTGATACATCCTTGCTTATGTCCTAATAAGTTCAGTACGTTAAATGTCTTAAAAAGAATTGTTGGGCCCACCCTGAGTGCCATTCCACCATTTTTTCAACATCCTCCCACCCAGAAATGTTTATATCTACCATTTTCTTAAGGAACAAAGATCCACAGAACCCTAACAACTATCAGGGCTGTTCCCAGTCTTTTATTTGTGAAACATTTAAACATGAGGTTAAAAAATTCTTATTAGTAAGCCACTGAAAGATACCAAAATAAGATTCAAAAAAGTTCAAATATAGGGCATTTTCTTCCAAGTTAAAAGCTACTTTTCCAGTGCCAGAAACTAATTAAGGACACAGCTGGCCAATGTGTAGGTTTAGGGCTACCCTAGAAATGGAAATCTGGGTTCAGACGTGTAGCAAAAAGCAAAGGAATTCAGAGACACAAAAACTTTAGCAATAATGCTACTGTTGTTGCCCTTTTTTTGATGTATTTGTGCACTGAGGAGATGGAGAAGGGACAGGAGCAACCGGAGATAAGAAAAGGATGGAGATAAAAAGCAGTTGAAAGGACATGGGGAACAACTGCAATCATCCGAGTTGTTCTCTGTTAAGCAGCTGGCTGGCTGGTGACTCAGGGGTCAACAATTCTAATCCCTGGCCTTCACTGAATCTGAAAACCAATTCCTGGTGGAATTTACACACCCTCTTCCCATTTAGCACTTATACCCACCTGCCCCAATTTTCAGTGAAGAACAATTTTGCTTTTTAAAAACAAAATAAGAACAGGGAATGACTGCAATAAAAGTTTGAGCCCAACAGGAACTTAAGTATCAATAGGTATTAAAAGCCTCATAAGTCTGATGAAGAGAATGCAAGTGATAAGCTGATGAAAATTATGTCCTAGGTGCCACAAAATCTATGATCTCTCTTTAACATTAGCATTTTTCAAATATAAATTAGCACTTACAGCATATACCTAACACTTGAGAAGAGGTTTAGGAGTAAATACCTAAGAGAAAAGGCAGCAGCACTGGTATAAGTAAAGAAAATGGGTTTTATCAAACCAATTTTTAATTTTTTACTTAGTCTGGTACTTAGGAATTTTAAATCTGTAATAAGCGATTTCATTAATTATACCATACAGTAAAAAGGGAAACCAAGAAGCCAGGGTAAGAGACAAAAATTGAGATATATTACAAGAAAAACAGAAGTAACAGTGATTGAGCAGACTGTTTAAATAAGAAACAGGAAAAAGGACCAAAAACTGAGGATTGTTCATGGGAATAAAGGCATTTAATCAGTTCAAGAGGTGAACGCTAGTGTTGCAGATCATGCTTGCAGGAGCACAGTACTAGGCATGCAATAAAGCTCAACAGCTTTTCTAACAGAAGTACTACACACTGCCTATCTTATTTTCTGCTTCCCTATTTATTTTGCCACAAAATCTTAAATTTTCACTAATGGATGGTAACATTTTGGAATCCCTGAAACTAACTTTAAAAGGAAGGCTAAGAAGTATAGACTCAGTCAAGATCCAACAATGTCCTACGATTTTCTTTCTTATAAAAATGTTTTCTGCGATATTAAACAGCTTTAACCTGCAGGTGGTAGATTTGTCCCTTCATTTTGACATCTGTGGTAACACCATCTTGAGTTCCTATGGGAAAAACATACACAAACACATGTAGAGTTCTAATGTGCAATATTTTTATGTTCACTTTCAAGCTGGAAGCAAACTATTCCTAATTTATGTTGTGCAGCCAGTGCCTACAAAATTTATGCCTCTAGAGGAAACAAGAAACAGAGCCATGCTTCTCAAAGTGTGGGCCATGAACAACCTCCATCTAAATCACCAAAACACTCATTTCTGGCCCCAGTCCAGACCAACTAAATTGAATTCTCTAAAAGTGTGCTGTCTGGTCAACACACTGCATGCTTAAAAACCATTTAATAAGTATTTCTATATATTAAATTATGTATAGGGATTAGATACCAAAATAAGAATGTTTTAAAGCATGAAACGCTATAACCAACACAAAGTATATACCCAGTAACAGTCTGCCCTCTCTGGAAATGGAAAAAATGGGGGATTATATTTTATCCCCAGAAAACACCCTAGTAGTGGGGGTGGTTTTTTTGTTTGTTGAGAGCAGAGGGTTTAATTGATGGAACAGTATGAAAGTACAGATAATCCCTAAATAGGACAACCTAAACAACTGAATCACAAAAATTCTTTTAAAAAAATATTCCTAATATTATTAGGAATTATTATTCCTAGTATTAAACACTTTAATGCCTAAATTAAAAAATTAGAACAGGGACTTCCCTGGTGGCGCGGTGGTTAAGAATCTGCCTGCCAATGTAGAGGACACAGGTTCAGTCCCTGGTCCAGGAGGATCCCACATGCCACAGAGCAGCTAAGCCCGTGTGCCGCAACTACTGAAGCCCGCGCACCCTAGGGCCCACGTGCCGCAACTACTGAGCCCGCATGCTGCAACTACTGAAGCCCGCGCGCCTAGAGCCCATGCTCCGCAACAAGAGAAGCCACCGCAATGAGAAGCCCGCGCACCGCAACAAAGAGTAGCCCCCACTCGCCGCAACTAGAGAAAGCCTGCGCGCCGCAACGAAGACCCAATGCAGCCAAAAATAAATAAATAAATTTTTTAAAAATGTATTACAATCTATAGGAGTCTAAAATTTAATTATCTTTTCACCTAAACTTATGTTTACAAACTGAAAGATATCTTACTTGATCCTCACAACAATCCTACAGGGGAAATAGGAATAGATATCATTATTCCTATCCAACTCCTACTCTAGGCTTATAATACAATGAACTTACAAAAAAGATCTCAGAATCATCCTTTCTGGTGGTTCTCAAACTAGATGCGGTGTGGATCAGCTATACCTGAGTGCAAAATAAAACTTCCTTGGCTCTACTCTCAGAGATTGACTCAGTGGGTATACAGTGGAGATCAAGAAACTGCATTTTTATCCAGTACTCAAGGTGATTCTAATGCTGTGAGGTCCTCAAACCAGAGTTGGAGAAACACTAATCAATTCAATTCTAATTGAGTCCCAGAAAGATAAAGTGATTAGGTCACTGTGGTGGAGCTGTGACTCAATTCCAGATTTCTGTTCTTTTTTTCACTATCCAAACAATTCACAAAACAAGACTTAGAAAGTCTTTCTTCACTTAATAGGAATTACACATAAAGAAATTTTCATCAACTGTTACCAACCTAAACTCTGAAAACTGCTTTGAGGGGTAATAGCTCAGAAGATGTGGTGTAAGCATGTATTCCAAGAAAACACTATAGTATCTCTTTTTCCTCCCTCTGGATATTCCAAACTAAGAGGAATAACAGGAAGATGTGTCATACTGGCCAAAGTCACTGAATACATAATCTTATTCAATCCATGTAATTCTATGAAGTAGATGCTATTTCTGCCCATTTTATGGATGAAGAAACTGAGGCTTGGGTGGTTTTACCTCACCAAGGAACGTAAAGTTAATGGTCAGGACAGGACTGGACCAAAATTGAAAGTATGAGCTCTTAACCTCACTTACATACTGTGGCCAATGTCCCTATCACTAGGTCCTCTTATTCACTGCTTAAGCAATAAATATTGATATAGTATTCTGCATAATCTTTCATTTGCTCTTAAGTCACCAAGAACTTGGTCCAGTTCCTATTTCATAAAAATCAATCATTTACCTCAGACCCTTCCTCTCTACTATATTAGTGTAAATCATCCTCCCCTGCCTCCCTGCCACCCACACTATTTCTCTGCAATCAATTTTGCCTGTTGATCTCAGTGGTTTTTCTTGGGTGCCATTATGAGTAGCTACTGCTTTCCTCCAAACTATAATGACATAGCCTAGGCTAAAAAGCCCTTAGTTGGGAAAGCTGTTTTCCTTAAAATGATAATTATTTTGTTCTTCTTATAGAATACTGGCCATTGTCAAGTCCTGCCATTTCCTATTTTCACCTTCTTTTGAATCTCTGCTGTTTTCATCTTCCAGCTGGTTTCCCACCATCTACCAAAGTTGTTTCACACCAGTTTCTCAATCTGACTCCCTCCTGAAGTTACAAACCATCTCATACAAAATTACCTGCACCAAGTGTATCTTAGAGATTCAGCAAACACTCTACGACACCTGAGTTGTCCAATACAGTAGTCACTAGCCATGTGTGGTGACTGAGCACTAGAAAGATGGCTAATCTGAATTAACATGTGCCGTCAGTGTAAAATATACACTGGCTTTCAAAGACTTAGTACAAAAAAAATTAATAATTTTCATACTGATTACATGTTGAAGTAATATTTCTAATAAAATGTATTAAATGAAGTATATTATTAAAATTAATCTCACCTTTTTTTCTAATGTTTTTTAATGTGGCTACTAGAAAATCTAAAATTATATTTTTGTATAATTTATATGCTCACAGTATGGCTTGCATTATATTTCTTTTGCAGCACTGCTCTAGACACTCCACCATCCTGAGCTTGATTGGCCCAATGCCCTCACTGTAACACATGCCATATGTGATCTTCTTAGAACATACTCACTCTATCTGTTCAGTCATCTCCTAAAAGCTATAACAATTAGTTCACCCCATTAAAAAATCCAAAACAATGCTTTATCACAAATAATATACATGCACAGTTTAAGGAACATCACCTGGAAATGAAGCTACCATGGATGTCTCCAAAGTGGGAACTACAAGCTAGGTGTCAAGTAAATGAGCTACTCAGAGGGACATAAAACACCCTGCCTGTTCTAAAAATAGTCCTCTCTTATACTTGGAAATTATTCTCTGGAATTTTTCTCATTGCTTCTTCTCCTTTGTACATAAAAGGTGCCCCCAAGAAGGTGACGCAATGGCTATCTCTAACAAAGGAAAATCCTAGAAACCATAAAAAGACAAGTAAAACTTCCATCACTAAAAGATCTATACATAAAACCAAATGAATAAGATTTTGGGAGTTAAAGTATATGTTATTAGGAAAGAAAATCATTTTAACTTTCAGAAAGGATGCATTTAACAACATCTGTCACAAATCCTACTCAACCAGATGACCTGGAGATAGTAGTAGGTGACTCAGATTCCTACCATGGTCACCTGGTAGCAATTCCGTCAAAGGAAGAAGTCATACCAACACTTCTTTAATTGTATAAGCCAAGAGATGCATCAATGACAAGTTTCCTGAATTTTCAGAAGTGGCAGTGATAAACCAAAACATCAGATGAAAAACCATGGCAATCTGTTAATGTCAGACTGATAAAGAAACAAAAGATAGAGGTTTCTCTTGAGAAATACTCTGAAAATATAAACCAGAACACAATGTAGGCTACCAATGCTTTAAATCAACTACTTAGCATATTGAATATCCACGGAATCCAACTTTCCATTAAGATATAAGAAGCTTTTTACATCAAGGCATATTTTACTTTTAATTGGGCTTTACATAATGTGTTCAATGTGGAGAAATAATGTATGACTCCTTTTTGATAGGTGCAAAACTGGTAGGCAGGACACATTTAAGAAGTTAACTGTCAATCATTTAAATTTTACTGGGTAGAATATGTACACGCCAAACCATGGGCTCTATGTTTCCAATGCTGATTCAAAGGAGGAAATGGAAGTATATGATCAGGTTTGCCACTACTTGGGATTAAAAAGAAACTTGCATCAGAGAGCTAGCAATCTTCACCAGTAAGAATTCCTAATACAGCAGCTACTTAAATTGTTTCTCTCCTACTCATGCCAAAGACCAACCAACAAACAAAATCAAGTCACAAGGAATGTTAATGGGAAGTAACAAGAGAAGAGAATGAGCAGAAAAATAAACAAGATCTCATCTTGAAGAAGAACAAGAAGATGGCACTGTGAGCAGTGTTCTAAGATGATCCCGAAAGCAGGAGGCAAGTTTGTCTTTAAAATGAAATCTTAACAGATGGTTAAGTAGGGGACTCAGTCCTCAGAATATTTATAAAATGAGTTTTTCAATACATATCTGCTCAATTCCACTGAAACCAAAAAGATAGTACAAGGCTTAAAAGCAACTGTTCCACACTTTTTCTTGCTAGGACTTACCTGAAGCAGATAGCACAGCTTTTTACCTTTTTGTTTTCTTTCACAAAATATTGATACATCAGCTTTAAAAATTTATTTATAATTAAATACACCATATATACATAAATGCACAGGCACCTAGGATAGATGTTGTGCAAAATCTCCTATGAAGGATAAGATACAAAACTCTTTATTTAAATAAAACTCTGACTTTAAAAGCAGACCAAATTAAATTATTTCTTGATGTCCCTTCAGGTCCTTAGAATTTAGGTATTAAAATTAAAGAAAGTGATTAGCAGAAGGTAATTAACAATTAATTTAGTAATAATGTACTAGCTTGTCAGCATTTACTCAACAGTGACCAAAAGGAAAAAGAAAATGTCTTCCTAACAAATTCTTAATATCATAAAAATCCACAAGTGTAAGAATTAGAAGTTGCGACATTGCAGGGGAAACACCTTTCCACGTATGTGCTCTGGGCACAGGAGGGGAGTTCCGAACATCAGACAATACCCATATCTAAGTACTCCGAGTAAGCAAAGTGTTATGGAAACACACCAAAAGAAATAAAACAGTCCCTTTCTGCCCTTGGGGAATCTGTAATCCATTCTGAATATCAGATATACCAAAAATTTAGAAATTATTTAAAATAATATTTTTGCTTCGTTGCAAACAAAGTACATGAGGAATGTGAAGACTTAAAGAGATAAAAAGGATTAATTAGAAAAGGCTTCACAGAAAAGAAGCAGTTTATGAAAAATATTCTAGCTATATTTGGAAAGTAAAGATATCTGTCAAAGGAAGAGGGTACTCAAGGAAAAGAATGGCACACATACAGAAAGCAGTCTATACTGAGAAATAATAAAAAACAAAGCCCATTAAAAGGAAAGAAGGAAGAAGTGGGGTCTTCACAATAGAGTGAATGGATTAACAGGAGAAATAAATTAAAAAAGTCAGGGAAAACAGTTCTTGCAACTAAAAGGTGTAGGATAATTACCTATGGTATCAGAGTCCCTCCATAGTGACAGGTCAGCAGGCCTGAAAGTGTAAAGGGTAAATCTCTGTCCTAGGCAGCCCACAGGGTACTAGGATAGGCCAAAGAACTTTACAAAGTGTGACACCTGCTCTCAAGTTGTAAATGCTTGAACAAGAAAAATCAGAAGTGACTTGTTAAATTCAGCACTCTGGCAAGGTATACTTTACTCAAAGACTAATTCAAAAACAGCAGGTAGGTAGAGTTACTTGAGATTAAAAGCACATTTTTGATTAAAGAAGTAACAGAGATCACCAGGTAGAATATTAAAAGGAGGAAGAAATAGGCCAACACTTAACTTGAGGCTATGCTACATGAGATGACCACAATGACTAACAGGCATGTTTGAATATTGAAGGTTTCCTTGTACTTCAGACATTTTTCACTCCAGTAAAAAATTTTTCTCTTTGAAGAGAACACACACTCACACCCTCCACACACACCCTCCTCTCACACCCACACGCATTCCCCCAAAACACACCCTCACACCCCCACCCTCCTCTCACACCCCTACACACACGTCTCCTCACACACCCTCCTCTCTCATACTCCACCACACCCTCACACGCCCCCGCCCCTTCCTCTTACACACCCCCACACGCCCTCACATGCTGTCTCCTCACACGTGCCCACAAGCTTCACACCCCCACACTCACGCTCTCCTACACCCCAAGCACATCCATATCCCGCTCAACGCAAGTATGCTACCTCACTGTCCCCCCCATCTGAGCTCCTGTCCCTACCTTCACCTTTCCTCCCCCAACTCTCAACCCCACAGCAACCACCTTCCCGTCTATCTAAATTTTAATTCATCTTTCAAGGCTCATTGAAGTTTCGTTTTCTTTATGAAGCTCTCCAGGATACCTTTACCTTTTGATGATTTTTCTTGGTCTTGGGATTTCTTACTTACCCAACTGGCATTCAGCTGGTTTCTCATGCAACTTAGCACTTAAATATAAACTATATTGTAACATTTACTGTCGATTTATATATAAAATTCTCTCCTCAACTAGAGCATAAGCACAGGCCACAGCTTTCTGTTTTCTCTACAGGAGCACAATAAAGGACACACCCCTTTGAATGACTGTTACCTATATGCTATTCCCCTTTCTGACCTAATTTTGTCTAATAGCTCCCCAAACACACTCAATCCCTGGATTTCCTTCCACAATTCACAATATCACATTTAAACACACAACTAAAAGTGTCCCACAGTAATAAACTGGTTATTGGTTTAAGGGAATACACAAAAGACAAGAATGAATAATCAGTCTCCCTTATGAATGATGTAAAATCAATTTTAACATTTTTACAAATAACCTGAAAAGGCATGGGTACAGCAAGACCTCCAGACTTACTGATGTTACCGTGTCAAAAGGGAGCAACTTTAGAAAGTTCTCTTAAGGGTATAAAAGTATAATATTAGAATATTTTCTAATATTAAAGGAAGAATAATGTAAACTACCCTTACTGAATGATAATCTGAGGGGAAAAAAAAACATAGCAGTTATCAGGATTGTTTTAAAAATATTAAAATAACAGGAAGTACTGATATATTCATAAAGGGCAGCATCTTATAATCTTTAGGAAAGGAACTAAAACAAACAACAAAAAAAAAACCCAGACATTTCTAAAACTTTGCACAAAATAAACAGGTTATTTCACATTGTTATTTCAAGAAGAAATAGAGCCTTTCCTCAAAATTCAAGAGTTGGTGTAACTTCTCAGTTTAACAATCTACAAGGGTTGTTACAGGGGAAAAATGAAAATTAAAATCTTAAAGCATAGCATCCAAGACTCCATCTCATTTGTACTGAATTTATTTTTCTAACCATATCTCCCATTACATTTTCTACCTTTTCTCTCCTGTCTAAAAGAAGTATTCAGCCTATCTGTAAGTATTATCACATTTACCGCCTCAATGCTCTTACACATGCTGGCCACTCTGAATTGAATCTTCTCCATCAAAGGCCACTTGCTGAAATACTACCATTCTTCCCAGGTCCAAATGCCACTACCCCCACATACAATTCCGATTACAACTAATCAATGAACACGAGCTGAGCACCAACTCTACCAGCACTGAGTCAGGCACCTAAAATTCAGAGACGAATCCCTTACAGATCTTATGTGAACAGAGAAAACTGGAGAAAATGTCAATAATGTAGGGAGTATAACAATAAGTGGATGAATAAGATGCTATGGGAATACGGAAAGGAGTACCTAACAGTCTGCCTAGGAAAGAGTGGCCCCACAGGAACTGCAGGAAGTACAAAATGAGTAGAGTCTGGGGGCAAAAAACAAGTATGTGGGGAGAGGGGAGAGATTAGGAGGTTTTTTTAGTGTTACAGGATCAAAGTGGGAGGCAGTGATGGCAGGAAATTAAGCTGGAAATGAACAGTCCCAGAGGGTACTATATGTCATGTTAAAAAGCTTGACCTTCGTCCTACGTAGGTGATGAGAAGTCGGTGGGGGGGATTTAAGCTGTTGAGCGTCAGGGTCAGATCTCCACATTCATGATAGATCTCAGGATCTACAGTCTCCATGGTTTCTAGCAAAGAGTATAGAAGACAGGTTTTCTTTTTCCCTGGTGCTTTTTGTTTGCTTTGTTTGGAAGTGGGAGGGAGAAAGGTCCATTTAAGAGTCTAGGCAAGGAATGGTAAGGGTAAAACTAACACACTGGTGATGGGAATGGAAAAGCAAGAATAGATTCAACAAATATCCAGAAGGTAAAATTTATAGGATTTAGTAATTTCTTGGATTTGGCAGAACACTAAGAAGTAAGCATTGAAGATGGCACCCAGGTTTCTGGCTCCAAGAGGTTTAAATTTTAATCTTTCCCTTTCTATTAGCTCTCTCCTGAACCAACTCCTCAAGCACATAAACATCTCAACTTTAGCTTTCTTCCATCTCTTTACATCCCTTCTCAGCCAACATTTCCTAAAAAGTAATCGACCACCACCAAACCTACTTCCTTATTCACAACTCACTCCCCATCTTCTACAACATGGTTTTTGTCTCCACCATTCCACTGAAATGTCTCTTGCTAAAGTTACAAATAATCTCCAAATTTACAAATTTAGTGGTGACTTTTCAGGTTCTATCTTACTTAATCTCTCTGGCACCATCAAATACTCCCTCCATCTAGATTTCTTACAATGACACTAATCTTCCTTCTACCTTTCTGGCCACAGCTGGTTCTCCTCTACAAGCTCTTCCTTGTCCTCTCCCCCTACGCTGAAAAAATTAGCGTTTCAAAGCGTTTGATCTTTGGTTTTCTTTTTTCTTCTTCTTCTGCCAAGTTGATTTCATGCCTGTAAATCTACTGGCCAAAGACTCAAATCTTTCTCCAGCTTAGACCTATATCATCAACTACTTTATCAGGATGAACCACAAGTACTTTGACCTCACCCTGATGAAAACTTAACGCATCTCTTTATGCTAAATAGCACTAACCTGATGAAGCACTCTCTGGCTCAAAATGGCCTTTCCACAGCCTTCAACATGAAGTTAACACTCCTTCGAAAATCAAGTCCTGATCCCTGCTCACCTCTGCACTCACCCATCACTGTCCCACATGCCCCATAATAGGGCTTATGATCTAGGTCTCACGAACTAATTCCAGTTCCTCAAATTTGACATGTAATAATTATTCATGCCCCATATAAGTTGTTTCCTCTGCATCTGTCTGGCCACTCTCAGTTCCTTTAGTCCCTTTCTACTCAAAGTACGGGGCCGACAGCATGGCATCACTGGGAGCCTGTTAGAAAGGTAGAACCTCAGGCCCCACTCCAGACACAATGAATCAACATCTGCATTTTTGACATTATCTCCAAGTGATTCATATGCCTATTAAAGCCTGAGAAGCTCTGCATTAATTTACTATGACCACTATTATAATATACAACAGGTATCACAGAAAAGGGCAAATCTAGCACACATCACTTTCAGAGCCTTAGCCTAAATCATTCCCTTACACACACTGCTTTTGACTGAGCAGTAATGGATTCTGTAATTGACTCTCCTGTTCTTACAGTCACCTCTCTCCCTCTGGACTTAATACTTCATACCATTTTGCTGGTATTGACATTGGCTCCACTGGACAATTCTCACTCTCTGCCCTGAGGCTTTATGTCCTTAGACCTTGAGGTTTCTATACTGGCTGTCTTACCACCAGGAAGTACATCCACCAGACTTGATAAGACAACATAAAACAGTCTTCCCACTTCGTTCACCTGATAAAATTCTAATCATCCTTCGATCACCTCAAGCATCACTGAGGGAAAACATTACCTGACTCCCTCCAAACTGAATCAGGCTATTTTTTGTTTGTTTGTTTGTTTGTTTTTTTTGCGGTGTGCGGGCCTCTCACTGTTGTGGCCTCTCCCGTTGCGGAGCACAGGCTCTGGATGCGCAGGCTCGGCGGCCATGGCTCACGGGCCCAGCCGCTCCGCGGCATGTGGGATCTTCCCGGACCGGGGCACGAACCCATGTCCCCTGCATCGGCAGGCGGACTCTCAACCACTGCGCCACCAGGGAAACCCCAGACTATCTTTTTCTACAGTCCCAGGCACTCTAATATTGACATAATGTGCTGCATAATTTTTAGTTTACTAATCATTCTCCTCCAACTAAGCTGTGTGTCCTCTAGAGTAAAGACTGTGTCTTATTCATCTCTATATTCCCAGTTCTGACATATGCTTATTGTTTACTGGATGGCTAATAAATAAGTCTGGAGCTCAAGAGGGAGATCAAAGTTAGAGATATAACTATGGATACCTATATTTAGAAGAGAAATGGGATTACTTCAGCAGGGAAGGTTATATGGACTAAGAATTCCATAGGGTTGAACTCTGAGAAATGCAAAACTAAAAGGATGGGCAGATTGAAAAACTGGCGTGGTGAGGAGCTGTAGTCAGAAACACTGAGAGAGTTAAAGGGACAAAAGAATTTCAACAAGGAACAGGTAGACAATAGCATCAAAGTTACAGGAAAGTCAAGTAGTAACCGAATATAGATAACAAGAATCCTTTAGATTAGGCAATTAGAAAATCATTAATCTTTGAGGGAATTATTTCACATACTTTAGGATAACAAAGAAAACAGAAGGTAGGAAAGAAACTTTTCAAGACAGTGAGAAGAAAAAGAAAGACTCTTTCACATTAACGTATTCAATAAATATTTATTGAGCACTGGACACTAGGGATGCAGTGATAAACATGAGGGCCATAATCCCCATCCAAATGGTGCTTTTATTTTAGCAGCAATAAATTCAGAAAAAACAAAGCCCAGAAGGACTCAAGAAGACTAGACCAAGTAGAATCTGAAAGGCATCCCTCACCTAGTGAAGTCCTAAAAGATAACCAAAGTGCCCCCCCCCCGCAAAAAAGAGAAAGAAATGTCTGTTAGTGCCTAACACCATTAATTTTAATAATTAACATATGAAATGTTTTTATATTACATTTTCAGTTTCAGAATGTGTATTATGTTTAGAGTATAAGGTTTATCACTCCAAAGTGACTAGTTTCTTAGACAATCAAAGACTTCATATTCCTTTTGTAACCTCCATAGTAATTGGCATAATAATTAGCACACAGTAGGTACCCCTTAAATGACAGATGATTTCAGTTATAGCTACATGGATTCAGGATACAACAATACTAAAGTTTTTCTATAAATTCAGTCACTTAAATTCAAATCAAATCCCTATGGATTTATTGGTTTCTACTACTCATTTGCCACCTTTTATTCATTATTCCTAGCCTAAGAAACACAGAAATAAGGGACTTCCTTTTCTTTCTATTCTCTTCATCATCTTTCAGTTTCCTGCAAGCTGATTTATAATTTAAAAGTTAAAGTAACAGAGAACTGAAGTCCTTGGATTTGGAAAAACAATGTGTGTGTTAAATCTTTTTACCAATCTTTTTTTTTTAATTAATTAATTTATTTAAATTTTTGGCTGCGTTAGGTCTTCATTGTGCGGGCTTTCTCTAGTTGCGGCGAGCGGGGGCTACTCTTCATTGCGGTGTGCGGGCTTCTCATTGCGGTGTGTGGGCTTCTCACTGCAGTGGCTTCTCTTGTTGCGGAGCACGGGCTCTAGGCACGTGAGCTTCAGTAGCTGCAGCACACAGGCTCAACAGTTGTGGCTCGCGGGCTCTAGAGCGCAGGCTCAGTAGTTGTGGCACACAGGCTCAGTTGCTCCACGGCGTGTGGGATCTTCCCAGACCAGGGCTCGAACCCGGGTCCCCAGCATTGGCAGGCGGATTCTTAACCACTGTACCACCAGGGAAGTCCCTACCAATCTGTCTTAATATGAATGCAGGCAAGGGAATCACAAATCCAAATGCCAGAACCACTCATTCTTGTCTATCTAACATGTTCTTCCTCACCCACCAATCATAGGTAACAGGCACCAAGTAAGCAATTAACAACCAATATCATTAAATTCTTTTCCAAATATGAGTCAAAAAGAACATTGGATTTGTCTGGTTCTACATGAGCAAATTTCAATTAATTCAACCTCTCTGAATCAACGATAATCATTTTTAAAAGATGCATTTACTTTGATCATTTGATTCACTAATTACTCAAGTGGTGATCAGAGCAAATGAATTCTGACCTAGTTCTGATTCTGGCTCACTGTATAACCAAAAGGAACAACTTCTGTTTCTCAGTCTTTAAACAGCTGTGGACAAACAATTACTTTCATTTAAGAGGTGGAGAAAGTTCTGCTATATCAGCTACAGTACCCATGATATATTATCAACAATTCAATTTGATAACTCAGCATTTTTTACTACATCATAGGATTTGAGGAGTACCACAAATAGCAGCTGCTGTCAGAGTGGGAACGGGGGAGGGAAGCCTGGCAGAACAGGTTCAAAGAAAGTCGCATTGCACTGGAATTGGTAACTCCTGTTTTAATACACATTTTAGAATATGTGATTCAACAGAATAATAGATTTAATCCCTGCAGATCTAGGCTACATACACTGGCTCTAGTACTTATTTAGTTAGGTATCCTTAGGCAAGTCGCTGAATCTCAGTTTCTTCACCTATAAAATGGGGTAATACTTATCTTGTAGGGTGAGTCACACACATTATCACTAAAACTTAAAAGCAGTTAGCCCAGAGCATGCAATAAGCAGTGACTATTAATAATGGCTGTTTTAACAAATGGTAATAATTAATAACATCATTGTTTTACATAATGACTGAGCTGTGATATAACTTGCCAGTTCCAATTTTGACCAAAGAAATGTAATAATGTAAAATTGTGGCACATGTGTAATGGGCCTTAACCTAATAATGGCCCATTAGGAAAACAATTTTAACCATTCTTCATCAAAAGCAAAAAGTGATTAACAAAAGCACTTCTGAAGCAATCAAAGGCAGGATTTACCTACAAATTTCCTTCAGCAATAATTAACATATGTGGATTTATGATTGCCATCAAGCTATCCAAGCAAGAGCAAAACAACCTCTGCCCTGGAATTAGAGCTCATTTTAGTGCTTCCTACTGCTGTATTGCTACTTCTGGCTCCCGCCTTGCCCAGCGCCAAGCATGAATTTCTTAAAATGTGGTATAAGGATTATCTGCAAAGCAACTACCTCTAGTATAAATGGCTGCAAACACTTCCTCCCCTAGGGTGGGAGACAGCAGAGGATAATGAGGCAAAAGTTGGTCTTTACTTTTATAAAAGAACAAAGAACTTAAAAATTAGGGTTTAAGTTCTAGCTCCACTGGTTAGTGACTTCAGACTAATTCTATTATCTTAGAGTCTGAGCTAAAAAAACAAACAAACAAACAAACAAAACAACATGAAACCTATCTCAAATAGGGTCACACAGGATCAAATAGGAACATACATGAAATCACTTAGAAAACTATAAAGCATTAATAAAAAGAAGTTACCCTCCCAGAAGTGATGATATTCAAATATTGAGAAAATAAAACTACATACACTTTTGGAAGTTACAGTTATTCCCCTAACATACCCACTCCCTTGTCTTTTTTTTTTTTTTTACATCTTTATTGGAGTATAACTGCTTTACAATGGTGTGTTAGTTTCTGCTTTACAACAAAGTGAATCAGTTATACATATACACATATCCCCATATCTCCTCCCTCTTGCATCTCCCTCCCTCCCACCCCTCTAGGTGGTCGCTAACTGAGCTGATCTCCCTGTGCTATGCAGCTGCTTCCCACTAGCTATCTATTTTACATTTGGTAGTGTATATATGTCCATGCCACTCTCTCACTTTCTCCCAGCTTACCCTTCCCCCTCCCCATGTCCTCAAGTCCATTCTCTAGTAGGTCTTTGGCTTTATTCCCGTCTTGCCCCTAGGTTCTTATCACCATTTTTTTGTTTGTTTTTTAGATTCCATATATATGTGTTAGCATACGGTCTTTGTTTTTCTCTTTCTGACTTACTTCACTCTGTATGACAGACTCTAGGTCCATCCACCTCACTACAAATAACTCAGTTTCGCTCCCTTTTGTCTTTATCTCACTTTGGAAAAAAGATTTTGAGGTACTCTCATTTGTGAATATATTGATACTACTGAATGATGCACTACTCCACTCTATAGTTTTCTGAAAAGATCTCCCCATATTTCTATATAAAACAATACCACCAAATTACATAACTGGAAATGTTAGTGCAGTCGTCCTTAGGTATCCAAGGGAGATTGATTCCAGGACACCTTCCCCACCCCTCCCAGGGATACCAAAACCAGAGGATGTTCAAATCCCTTCTATAAAATGATGCAGTATTTGCATATAACCTGTACATTCTCATGCATACTTTAAATCATCTCTACACTACTCATAATACCTCATGCAATGTAAATGCTATGAAAATAGTTGCCAATGTGCAGCAAATGTGGCACTTTCTGGAATTTTTTCCCCAAATATTTCTGATCCCCAATTGGTTGAATCCATGGATGGGGAACCCAGGGAGAGCCAACTGTATTCTTCCCTGGATACCAGCTGCTGTTTTAGAATTAAACCAGAGTCCAATAAATATATAAATAAATGTAAATGTTGTAAATAAAACAAATAGTACTGTATCCTAAACAAAACAGCATGGCCATCTGCCAAAGATCAGTTTCTCACTAAATATACATTAGCAACTATTTTTTTAAAGCCTTTTTTTTTTAAGAGCAGTTTTAGGTTCACAATAAAATTTAAAGGAAGATGCAGAAATTTCCCATATACCCCCCTGACCCCACACATGCATAGCCTCCCTCATTATCAACATCACTCACCAGAGTGTTACATTTGTTACCGAAGACCAACCTACACTGATACATCAGAATTACCCAAATTCCATGGTTTACCTTAGGGTTCACTTTTGGTGATGTACATTCTATGGGTTCAGACAAATGTATAATGACATATACCCATCACTATAAAATCACACAGAGTATTTTTACTGCCCTAAAAATACTGTTCTCTGCCTATTCATCCCTTTTCTCCCACCCGATCCCTGGCAACCACTGATCATTTTACTGTCTCCATAATTTTTCCTTTTCCAGATGTCATATAGTTGTAATCATACAGTATGTAGCCTTTTCAGACTGGCTCTTAGTAATATGCATTTAAGGTTCCTCCATGTTTTCTCATGACTTGACAGCTCATTTCTTTTTAGTGCTGAAAAAATATATAATTGTCTGGAGGTACCACAGTTTATTTATCGATTAACCTACTGAAGGACATTTTGGTTCTTCCAAGTTTTGGCAATTAGGAATAAAGCTGCTATAAACATCTGTGTATAGGTTTCTGTGTGAAAATGTTTTCAATTCCTTTGAGTAAATACGAAAAAGCATGATTGCTGGATCATATGGTAAGAGGATTTTTAGTTTTGTAAGAAACCACCAAACTGTCTTCCAAAGTAGCTATACCATTTTGCATTCCCACCAGAAATGAATGAGAGTTCCTGTTGTTCCACATCCTTGCTAGCAGTTGGTGGTGTCAGTGTTCCAGATTTTGGCCATTCTAATAGGTGTGTAGTGGTACCTAGTTGTTTTAACTTGCATTTCCCTGATGACATATGATGTAGAGCATCTTTTCATATGCTTATTTACCATCTGCATATCTTCTTTGGTGAGGTATCTGAGGTATCTTTGGCCCATTTTTTAATCGGGTTGTTCATTTTCTTCTTGTTGAGTCTTAAGAGTTCTTTGTTTATTTTGGATAACAATCCTTTATCAAATATTGCAAATATTTTCTCCCAGTCTGTGTTTTATCTTTCAAGTAATATTTTTATTGAGTTATTCAGAATGCCTACTACATGCTAGATATCATTCAATGCACTTTAGATATGTTAACTCACTTACACTTTATAACAACTGTATAAAGTAAGTACCATTATTATTTCCATTTTCCAGATGAGAGAGGTTAAATAACTTGCCCTAGGTCACAGAGACAGAAAATAATGGAGCCAAGATATATCACCAGCCACTCTGGCTCCAATGCTCTTAACCTACATCAAATACTAACTTAGCGCTATAATGAATGCGCCTAAAAGAACTCCAGGTCAGCTGGAAGACAGACACATTCGCGAGCAATTATAATACAGAACATGGTAAGCAGTACCATAGGGGTAAGAGATTGGGCTAAAAGATATTAAGTCCAAGTCTTCAGATATTACTAGTTGAAACGTTTTCTATATGAATTAGTAATTCCCATTGCAAAATCAAGAATCTCAACTCAGCTTGATAAAGATAAACACATTTTACAAGTATCTGTCATCTTTCCATTCAATTAACCAGGTATCTGCTATCATTTCATTACTTTTCTAGTTAAGAACAACAGCCTTCCTATCAGTCTACTTCTTCCCAAGACAGTTCCAAATCAAGTTAGAAATCAGAATCAGCATCAATTTGTTTTCACCATACTTGCTAACTTAATACATAAGAGAAAGAGATGTCTTAAACATTGATTCTGATTTTTAAGTACCTAAAATGGGTAACTAAGTCTAGACTAACCAAGTATTGCTTAAGAGAGGCTTTCCTTTAATAACTAAAAAAGAACTATTTTCAGTTAGCATATCAAAGCTACAAGTCTCCAAAGCCAAGACTTCGGCTTATATCACAATTAATAGCAGGCCCTTTTCTACCTACACCCACTTATACACTGCCACTTGGGAACAGCCAATTCATCTGGATGGCCAGGTGGCCCAGCTACTTGGGTTTCCCTCCTCATTCTCCTTTCAGCTAAAGACAAGATTATATTACTCTTCCTCACTAAACCTCATCCTCAAACCCTTCCTTGCTGTTTCTAGTATGAATTAACAGTCCATGTTGGTGGTGAGGTATGAAGGAGCAGGGATAGTAGTACAGAAGAGAAATAAGAAAAATTAAAGGTAAAATGACAGAGCCCCTTCTTTTCTAATACATCATGTCATTCTTCATATAGAGTTCCTAAACATTTTCTTCCAGTGGCCCTATCCTAATACTTAAGCCAATGTCTCAAGAAATCTGGTGAGCTGCCACCAATTGGGATGTTTTTCATCCTCTGAAACACAACGGAAGTCATACATGGCTTCTTTCCCTACAGGGGAAATAACATGGTATAAAGTATCAAGCACATATTCTGTTTTTTTTTTTTTTTTTTTTTTGCGGTACGCAGCCCTCTCACTGTTGTGGCCTCTCCCGTTGCGGAGCACAGGCTCCGGACGCGCAGGCTCAGGGGCCATGGCTCACGGGCCCAGCCGCTCTGCGGCATGTGGGATCCCCCCGGACCGGGGCACGAACCCGTGTCCCCTGCATTGGCAGGCAGACTCTCAACCACTGTGCCACCAGGGAAGCCCAAGCACATATTCTTAAATAAGGTAAGAATCTGTTTGAATCTCAATTATGATGCTTATTAGCTGTATGACCCTGTTTTCTCACCTGTAAAACAGGTTAACTACCTCATAAGGTAACTCTTTACCAGAAACACATTGTCCCAAGTGGTCAAGAGGCTTCCTTTATATTTTTCATTTGGCTCTCATATGCAGTAAGAGGGGAAAAAAGATCTCAGGATCTCAAGACCTCAAACCCTTAGAACCACAGGCTTTCAAACATTCTGACTACAAATCACAGTAAGAAATACATTTTTCACTGTGACCCAGTACATGTATACATACAATCACACACATAACTGAGGTTTCACAAAACAGTACTACCCCTACTGTGTGTGATTCATCCTGATATCTTCTATTTTCTGTCATTCTTCTCTCCCCACCACCTTTCTCCTCCCTAATCACATACACAAAGCGCTTTTTAGTCCTGTCACCATACCACCCTATTGAAGCCCCAGGGAGCAGGGTACTTGAAATGAGAGAGCAGGGAAGAAGGAAATTCTGAGAGTGCTGGGGAGAGTCTGTTTCTTCTGGTCTCAGAAGGAATACTAAATCCATTTTCCCTCAGACACAGTGTTATTCCTAGGGATAAAGCTGTATTGCTGGAATACAGAACACAAGGTAAAACAGGCTTGTAGATTGGTCTGGGAACGTAACCAACACAGATGACGATCATCCTATAAGAAAATGCTTCCCAGGTTCCAAACAAAGTTTTTGGAACATAATATATTTATTTCTAAGTTGGGGGAGGGTGCTACTTATACAATGCAGTATGCCAGGGGTTGGTAAACTATTGCCCATGGGTCAAATCCAGTTTGCAGCTGTACAGATACTGAACAATGGTTTTTACATTTTCAAATGGTTGAAAAAAAGAATATACTATTTTGTGACACATGAAAATTATATGAAATTCAAATTCCAGTATCTATAAATAAAGTTTTATTGGAACGCAGTCACACTGACTCATTTACGTATTGTCTATGACTGCTTTTGTGTTACAACTGGCAGAGCTGAGTAGCTCCAAAAGAGACTGACTAAAATATTTACTATCTGGCCCTTTACAAAAAAGTCTGTGGACTCTATCCTAAGCACTTGAAAGCATTCAATATTCATTCACAAATATTTGTTGAGCACCTATTACGTGTCAAACACTGGGGAAACTACAGTGCATAAGTCAGATATGGTCCCCCTCATAAGTATTAATGGAAGGCAAGTGGGAAAAAAAGTTTGGAGGAATAAGAAACAGTTGATTTGTTTGTAGGAGCTATGGGTCACTGTAAGGAATAGACATTCTTCTAAGATTTTATATTCAGTTGTTCACAGAATTAATTCCTTTATTCACAGGGTAAAGATAAATGTCTACTGATGAAGAATCACAAATTCTGAATTAAAAGTGTTATTACAGTTCACTTGAACCTCTCCTATTGCTCTCCTTGAAAAAAATCATTTATTACAAATATTTTGAATAACATTATGAAGTTTTAAAAGCTTCATATATATGTATGTGTGTGTATACATATACACACACATATATGAGTGTGCTTATGTCTGTGCATGCAGTCTTTGATCCTCACTGTAATCTTGTGAGGCAGTATTATAAACTCCATTTTACAGATGAATAAACTAAGGTTATAGAATTTTCTCAAGTTCACATGGTATATCACACCATGGTAAAGAAAGGCCCAACACAAAAATTTTCTCCCTACAGAATGTTTGTTGTTTCTACTATACCTGCCCCCAAACTGCATAATTAACTACTTTCACTGAATTTGAAATGAAGGACCTACTGCTATTTGTTTGTTTTTGAGAAAACCATTCTTTGCAAGCAACAGCTATGCTTGTACCAACAAGATTAGCTTCTATTTCTGTAACTAGTCCTTGCTGGGTAACCACATGTTCCAAAGGTAGAAAATTCTATAATCTTGTAACAGACTAGGCTCATCTACTCTATGCTCTCTTAGTGAACCGATTTCTTTCCGTATCATGGAAATAAGACTAGATATTAATTATAAAACTCCTGCTTAATCAGGGTTGCTAAATATATGTTGCTAGACTAAGAATTACAAATCTTGATGTAGGGCTATTCTTGGGCTACAGCGGTGAAAGATCTGTAGATAAAAGACCAAAACTACCCTTCACTGATTCAAAAAGAAAAAATATGTAACAATATTCTTCTCTGACCCTAAGCTTTTAATTTTATTTCATTCTTCAGTTTGAGTAGTTTATTCTTCATAAAAATGATTCTGACAGAGATAGTTAATTTAGAAAACAGTACCTGATAGTTTGTTAGGTCCTCTCAGCAGTTAAACCCTACTAATTTAATTGCTTCTATTATTTCTAGCCCTCTCAGCTAACAGGCAATCTCTATTTACATTTTAACAAACAATTAAATTAGCAATTAATTTCCTAATTCAACACCCAAACTGGTATTATGTATCTCTAAAGAACTAAAGAACAGAATATTTTAAAAGGTTACCTGGAAAGATTTACTATGCAATATTTATAGAGAATAAAAGGATGGTCATTTAGAAAGGGATTTTATTCTTCTTCTGAATGCCTACTAATCAAATTGCTTTACTATCACCATGCTCATCTTGAATAATTAATATCTTGCAACTGCCCTTACTCATTTTTTATCATTTCCTTTTAGCTTTGACTTCTCATTTCTCCCCAAACCATTTTAAAATGTACTTACAGAAGTTAATTTCAACTCTTAGCTTAAAAAAAAAAAAATTAGCAAATTCTACTCACTAATCTTGTATGTATGAAACTCCACTACCAAGTAGCACAAAGCCTAGCAACCAGTTCTTCTTCTAGAACTACTTTAAGGTCATAATAAATAAAATGGCCTGTAATATTTACAGGGTGAAGCTACACTTCTTTACAGAAGAAGATGGCTAACCAAAGACGGGCAGTTAGGTTTACCTACTTCCAAAATGAAAGAAACTAAATGAAACCAAGTGAAAAGAGGCAGCCACTATTATATTGCTAAATTCAGTAAAGTTTAACAGTCTCTTCTGGCTTTATCTCTGTGTAATAATGCAGTTTTTCCCTAGTCAAAGATGATGCTGCTGAACTTCTGCCAATATAGTTGATTTCCCTGTGCCAAGCACCACCTCCCCCTCCCACTAACAGTAGAGGCTTGAAATCTTTCAGATAAAAATATTCAAGCTAACTACTTAACAGAGGCGATAGCCCTGAGTAAAAATAATAGTCTACAGTATTAACTATTTATCCTTTCAGCCTTTATTGTAAGACCTTGATAACCCGTAAAGATATCAAATTCCTAAGAATTAAGATACAAAATATGCTGAGTTTTCTGCTTCTAAATCTTCAGCCATATCAACAATACCGTATATTACATGTTAAAACAATAAAGAGGTAACATTATTTTTTTAAAAATAGGCATTTGAAAAGAAGTAAAGCTAAAGTTTCAAAGAGAAATAGGAATGGTTAGTAAGAATATAAATTAGCAGGTGCATGGAATCTAAAGATAGGCATTTGCCACAAAAATTCAATAACCTCTGGTCTGTGTTTTCTCTCTCTTTGAGTTTTTTTTTTTTTTTTGAGACGCTGTATTCAGTTCTCACATGCACAATAAGCTATCCATTTTTCTTAAGTAATAATAAGTACGGGAAAAAATGGGGTAACTAGTAAAATAAGACTGGTAAGTGTAGGCAAGTTCTAGAATACAAAGCTAGAAAGGATCTTAGAGAGTCTCTCTAGCTTAGGAAGACATAACAGTCTCCTAACTGGTCTCACCTCCTCACTCCTACACACCTCCAATATATTTTCCGGAGAGCTGCCAGTGATCTTAACACATAACCCAGGTCAAGCTCCTCCTTAAAGCTCTTTGCTTTCCATTGCCCTTTGGATTTTATTCTCTTTCCCAGCTTAGATCAAAAGCCCTGCAGGATCTTGTCCCTATCTATCTCTCCAGTCCCATCCTTGCACTCATTTCTTCAGGCAGCCAGCCAAATATTTACTGAGCTTCTACTCTGTGCCAGAAACCGTGCCATGACCTGGGGGTACTGTGATGAATAAGTGAGAAACTCTCTCTCACAGAATTTACGCTCTAGTAGTGGAAAGAACAGATGATAAATAGGTAGATAAATAAACTGAATAATTAGAGACTGTGATAGGTGATGTGAGGCAAATAAAGAGTTACCCTCTCAGAACCCTGTCAGAGCACATATGACAATTTGTAATTATTTTATTCATTTGACTACTTACTTTATGACTGTAAGCTCTGTGAGGGCATTATCATGTCTGTCTTGTTCACTGCTACATCCCAACCACCTAGCAGTACCCCTAGCATGTAGTTCAATATTTATTTGTTAAATAAATGAATACTTATTTCATCCTCTTTAAGTTAGTGATGAGTAAAGTCTTCATGGTTACCAAGGTCAAAGAAGAGTCAGTAGGAAAGCAGGAATTTAAATGAGACTCTTAATTTTTAATCCAAAATATTATACGACATTCAAAATATTGACCTCAAAACTCCACTGATCATGTTTACGAAGCTTGTGGCTGGTAGCTGGTACTGGTACCCCCAAACTGACTTGAGAATCTTTCAAGATTTTACATGAAAAGTTTTAAAACACTTAAGGTTTAGGTGAAATTTCTTATGAGAAATACTTTAAATTCCAACAAATACATAAAGATGAAGGTTTAATGCCAATGTTTCCTTTTCACGCATGCTAGAACAATGAGACCTTAAAGAACTCTTTGTAAAAGAACTATGATAGCTGAATGTTCTAGATGTTTCCTGGCACCTACTTGGCAGCGTTATTGATATTTTCTTTGGCTGAATCATTTAGTCAGAATATTATTTCATATTAACTTATAAGTAATTTACGAGCAAATTTTTAAAGCCTCCCAACAACTGAATCTGTATTTTTAAATGTTTTACATATTACGTTTTTAAAGATAGGTTAAAAACTGACATGTATGTAAGATCTGCTATGAACCAGCTACTGTGTTATGTGGCATATTATTTCATTTACTACATCTTGGTTTACAAATTTAAAAAATTAATCTCAGCACTTTAGAAATTTGCCAACATCTGATAACTTGCCCATGCCTCTTCCTCTTGAAATAATGCCTTGGAACAAGCTTGATTTACAATATATCATAAAGATGTGAAGACCAACAGATTTTTCCCAGTAGAGGTCTCATTTCTATAAAATATAGTTAGTAATCATAAGTAGGAAAAAAATCCTTTCTCAAAAGCTTTAGATAAGATAGACTTATTACTATGATATGTAAAGACGATTCATTTTAAAAAGGCAAGCCCCCCCTACATGAGTCCTCCTAATAATTATCTCATTGCTTTACATTTATTTTTCTTCAGCAACATTAGAGAATATAATGATTTCCAATATGATTACAGCTACTGATAGTCAGCCAAAGAAAAAAATACTTTTATCTAGTCCAAAAGAATGGTATTGAAAAGGTTTAGGATTCAGGTCTGAATCACATATACCAACTTCAGAAAAGTTTCTAAAACTACTTTTATAAAACAGTATAATTTACTGTGAAGAAAATGCCTCACATAGATTTCAAAGAATATAATCTGAATGACCAGTATGAGCAATCACTGCAATTACTGGAATCTGACCATTATTTAAACACAAACAACACATTGAGCTACTAGAGCTTAGAATTAACTCAACCTCACAATGGAGACATATACACCGTACAGTGTATGTGTGTTAAAGAATATTATATGCTCTCACGTTTTTTATGAACTCTTATTTTCCCAAATCTATGTTTATATTTTCATTCATGCTTATATTCTAAATTCATCTCTGTCTGTAGAATTTCTTTAGTTATGAAAGTGCTTCCTATTTTCTTCTGGCTTGTTATTTCTTTACCAATTTTATTTAGTAGTGCTACCATCCTACCTTAATCTTCAAGCTGTTTTTCTATTTTATAGTCCACATACTGTAAGTATTTGGGACATCTATCAGGGTCTCCATCATCCACCCGCTTACCTCCTCTTCGTTTTAATTACTTTTCATCTGGATTTAACCCTCTCAACTGAGATTGTTCTACTTCAAGCAGTTATAAACATTTTTTCATCACAGAAATCTCTTCCTCAGATTTAGTCAAAAATTCCTCCATTTCAACTTGCCTTCCATCCACAGTCAAGTTTACTCACAAATGCTTTCTGTATTCCTCATCCCATTTTGTTCCTAATCCCTCATATTAAGATGAATATACTTAACCTCCTGCCAAGACATTTTTTTTTCCTATTATTGGGAGCTATCTCCTCCAACAAGCCTTTCCTAAATGAAAAAATCTGAACTGTTCAAATTACAATCTAATTTTGTTCTAGCACCTTTGTGTGTCCATAAGTCATCCAGCTAGTCCAAGAGAGATACTAGCTCAGTCAGGGTAGGTCCATGTTCTCCCTTGGGACCAGTTTTCCATATATTCTGCACCTAGGCACAAGTTCTCCTTTGCAGATTAAATAATGAGCATATTTTTCACTGCACATATTTTTTATTGCACATATTTACATAGGCAGCTTCCTTCTCTACTCAGAGGATTGGGTCAAAAGAATAAAGCCAGTATTTTTTAGGAGTTTAGAACCCATTAGTGGGTCACTGAATTAATTAATGGGTCATAATCAAAAATTTGTTAATGAAATAGAATAAAAAAACAAACAAAAGTGTCCTGCACACAATAAGTTCATGAAACTTCTATTTCTGATAAATACACATACACATTTATGTATATGGGAACTGAGTCAAGACAACGAGTATTTCTTATTGTGGGTTATGGTCAAAAAGCTGAAAGCCACTGAATTTGAAGCACTCTACGATGTCTTCTAAATCTATACAATTCAAATTATATTAAAAGATTTAGTCTAAGGAACCGAGACACGGCATTAAAAAAGGGGGCAGAACTTAAGGATACTCAAAAAACAACCAGCAAAATCACTTTTTCTTAATAAAATGTCACTATTAAACTATATCCTTAGAACTATAGAATCATAAAGCTTTTAGAGTAGGAAAAAAGTTCAGAGATCATCTAATCCAAGTTTATCGCTTTAATATACAAAAGAAACTCAGGCCCAGAAATGAAAAAATGTCACTTCATTTATTCAGTAAGCATTTGCTAAGCACGTATTGTGTACCAGGTTTTAGGAGTGGGTTTGTGGATAAAGAGAAGATGTCTTCAAAGAGCTCAGAGTCTACACTGTATATATGCAAGTAAATATTTACATTAATTACTGAAATCAAGGTCATTTATAAAGAACAGAAATCAACTAACTCAATCTGGGCTGAGTGGCAGAGAACTTTTGTTTTTAAAGAGGTGGTACTTCTCAGTCTTAAACACAAGGAGTTAGCCAGGTAAAGGAGAAAGAAATAACATGTACAAAAGTACCATACTAATATACAATAAAGGAGGACACATTCAGGAAACTGAAGGTTGAGTTTGTATATCTGGCATATAGGACTCATGCTGAGGAGGAGCCACAGCAGAATACCTAGAATTTATCTGACATTTAATCTTCAAACCACTATGTGAGGTAGGCACTATTAATATCCCCATTTTGTAGATGACAAAACTGAAGCACAAAAGGTGAAGTGATCTGCCTAAGGTTAAGTTGTGAAGCGAGGATGTAAAAGCAAGAAAGTCTAACTCCAGAGCCTATACTCTTATCCTCTATACCAAGAGGTTAGAGAAAACAGGCAGGATCTAAATGAAAAAGGACCTTGTATGCCCTTCTAAGACTTCAGATTTTATGTTAAAGGTGACTCACAGTCCATGAAAGGTTTTAAGCAGGAGTGACATATTCAGACTTATTTTTTAATGAGGTCAGTCTGGCAGGTATGTGGTTGGATTGGAAGAGGAATTAGTGGCAGGGAACTTAGCTAGTCATAGCTAGAAAGATACTACAATAATTCAGGTAAGAGAAATGACAGATGAGCTGTACAGCGGCAGTGCTGGCACCAGAACCCAAGTCTACTGACCACCACAACCGCTTAAGAACCTCCCATTTTTCCCCTTAAGTCACCATACTAATAGTTTAAGAAATCCAACCTCAGGAACAACAGCACATTCCCTTTAGGCTCCTTTATTAAACAAAGCATAACCACTAGATGTGTTGCGTATATGAAAGTGACAGAACAGTTGGAGAATGACAGAAAGTCAATTGCTATCTGCAGTTTTCTCACCTTCTTGACTTCTCCTTCTCCTTCCTCTATATACTATTCCTGGAACTTTCATGTTCAATAGTCAATTTGAAATCAATGTTCTGTCTAGACATGACTATTATAACCAACCTAACAATTAAATACACCACAGAGGAAGTCTAATGTGGTCCCAGCTGTGGCAATAAATATACTCTCTGGTCTGGTCAAATTTTGGCTTAAACAGAGGTGATGAATGAATAATAATAAGAGATAGACTTTCTGAAAGCAGCAAGAGTTAAAGAAAAACAGAATATTAAAAACGGATATGAATCAGAGCAATGTAAAGTTCAAGCCATTTGTTTCCAAGAGAGTAACACCAGTCCCAAGTGTGTGTGGTATTCCAGAAACCAACAAATGAAAGAACAGTAGAAAAGACTATCTGGTCAATTCTCAAGCATTCTAAATTCAATCCCTTTAGATTTAAACCAAGGGTGAGCCCTCCTGAGCCACCCTTGAGACTAAGGAACAAGTGGGTTCCACAAACAAGCAGCCTACAGTATAGGGAGGAAAGTACAGAAGGGACAGAGAAGATAAAGAAGAGAGGAAAGTAGAAAGGGAATCACAATGAAAGGGAATGGAAGAAATGATGTTACAGAATATGGAATAAAACTGAGGCGTGCTAGTGACCTCAATATCAAATGTTGCCAACCTTAGCTAACTTACTGAGGGGCACCATGATAGTGGCAACATTAGAGAGCATGAAAAGACACATTTAAATCACAGATTTATGAGACACCAACGATGAGAAATAAGGATAATGACAAAACTAAAAAAGCAACAAAATAGTTTTAGAGTCTAAAGAGACAATTTAAAGATTACTAAAATCTCATGTGGTTTAGTTATGCTTTTACTTCTCATGAAACAATGAGTCTGATGGACACAAAAGGTGAAAATGTCAGTTAGTACCAGAGATATGTCTGGGGAGATGTGTTACAAAGAAAGTATGAGACTTACTTGTATACTTTTCTGTGGGAGCAATTTCAGAATTTTTCCTTTCTATTGGTTAGTGCTACTTATTTTAAGTATTTCACTGTAATTCTTATCCTGGCTGGCTGGGTAACTTCCTTAAAACCAGAGTTCAAAACAAGGTAAACACTTTTTAATTATGGTCAAATTTTAACCCCAAAAAGGACAAGGGTCTGCAATAGACCACAGAATATTACTTAGCGGTATAGCCTAAATGAGTCTAATGGTAACCAAAACCCAGATAATGATTCTCAAAAAAATTATGTAATTAAGAAATTACTTTAAAAGTTTCTTAAAATTAAGGTTTGCTAGGTAAAGGAAATACTCTTAAAAAAAAAAAACTCAAGGTGTAAATTCAGTTTTTCCATTCAGGTAAAATATAATAGTGAAAATATTTCTTCCATACGAAACTTACGAAATTTTCAGATACCATATTAATCTCTCTCTCTCCCTCTCCCCCCCCCCCACCCCCGGTCCACACACACCTGCTGCCAGCACATCACTCACAGTAATTTCAATAAGGATAAAAGGAAATATTCTTAAAGATGATCATTATTGCAAAGAAACTACTGAATCAAAACAAATATAATTAAACTTGATACCTTGACCAATCATTTATCATATCCATGAATATGCAGTCTTCATAAGTACTCCATTATAACAAGTGACTGGAGAAAGTTTATTCAAAACAGTCAACAAAATATTTTTATTAAAGCATAATAGGATGAAATAATGTGTATACCTATAGCCTATTTTTCTAATCATTCTAATTTTACAAGCTAATGAAAACTCTCAATACAAGGTCAGCTGGAGATCATCAATACCATGTACCTGTAAAATTTAGATGATTAACTGTGTGAGGGGGAGCAGAGACCTTTTACTAACACACTAATGCTTTTTAAAATTAAGAGTTTAGAATAGGGCTTCTCAACCTGAACACTATTGACATTCTGAGCCAGATAATTCTTTGTTGTGGAAGGCTGTCCTGTGCATTATAGGATGATTAGCCAGCATCCCATCCTCTATCCACTAGATACCAGTAGCACACCCTCCCCTCCTCCCACACAATTGTGACAACCGAATACATCTCTAAATGGCCCCTGGGGGAGAGCTGCAGGGCTGGGGAGCAAAAGTCACCCAAGCTTGAGAACTACTGTCTTATCATAAACAGAAAAAAATGAATTGAGGGAGAGGGTGTTGTTTTGTTTTTCTTCTGGTCTTAATGTTCCAAGATATTATATTTGAATTTGATCACGGATTATATTTGAGAGATTCTGCCTTTGAAAACAAAGCATGTAATATCTATCACTTGTTAGTCAAAGTTCAGAAGAGTCCCAGAAGATTCACTGTACTGCCAATGACCCCTCAACCACACATACACACACATCCGTGCACACATACACACACAGTACTGCCTAGCTGAACTGAAGAAAATGCACAAAATTACTGTATTTGCATTTCTTATTTCATCAAATATATGGACCAGACTGTTCCAGTTCCCACAGAAACCAAGAGAATTCTCAACTTATCCAATGCAACTCAAATACAATAGCTGCATCACTCTAGATATGATAAACCTAAGTCCTAGAGCAAATATTAAACTCATCCTCACATTTTAACAAATTTGGAGGATGATACAAACTAATCATAATGCTTTAAAAACAAAACAACTAAGAAGTAGATTGGTGTTTTGAAACAGAACCTGAGGAAGGATAAGAGTAATGAAAAAATTCAAAATCAAAGGGAATGTGAAGGCATTTCAGCATGAGGGAAAAACTCAAAAATGTTTCCCCCAGAATGAGAGGAGTGAATTATACACTTAGCCATATCCCAGAGGAATAGTCTACATAATCAGTCTCCAGTATACATACCATGGGATGGAAAATGAAAAATCAAAGTCCACAAAATACTAAAAAAAACAGTAAACATCCATCCTAAACATCTGAAATAAAACTGCTCTTTACTACGGTTCTTCACCTGATTTTTAAAACAATCAAATACCCATAAACAAAAAAAATTACAACTTCAGAAATTTTTTAATTCTCATAAAAATAGCCATTCTCATGCTTCCAGCAGGTCAGATTACATACTACATAGAAAAATCAATTCGGAAAAAAAAACATAAAAAATTCTTTTTTAGAGTGCATTTGATGCATAACAAAAGCCTTTCAAAAAAATCAGATACTTTAATAAAAATCTTCATGTATAAATATGGATGAAAGTCTTTAAGATTTATTTCAATTATCTTCAACAGAATTATATTTTAGTTCAACTAGGATTGTTTATTTTTTTTAAAAAAAGATGCAATGATACTTAGTTTAATGTAAGTGCAATATCTATGTGCTCTCCAGCAACAAAATTACTTTATTTCAAAATTTTAGCTATTAACCTCTGACTCAGTGAAAATAATCCTACAAGAAACTAATGCTCAATTCTTTTTATTCCCAAGCCAAGCAGAGGAAGCTGTAAGATTTGTAGCGACAGCCTTCTTTTCCAGAAGTAATACCTTGAGACTGCTCAAGAATAGCCTCCTTCACCAATTAGTGTGACTCAGGTGGGTCTGGGAGGGAATAATGTCCACAATTCTTTGGTCAGTGGCCATGATGCCCCTCCTCCTCAAGGGCAGAAGATCAGAAAAAGGGATGAGAACAAGAGGAGTTCACCAACCAGAACATATAGGGCCAGAGGAGGAAGAGTACTACAGGAAAAATTAAAACTACATGGTTAAGTTATGTCACAAAAGCAAGAGGTTTAATGTTATCCAGTATTCATTCATTTCAGAGACACCATTGTTTATCTTCCTCCCCAAACCGTGCACAAAAAGAACTGTCAGCCTGCCTTAAGCATGTTCTTTCTTCCATTTAAACAGACATGATTCTGTTGGTTAATCTCTGGCAATGATCGCCATTTCACAACACATTCAGCCCACCCGGAACTGATCAATACCACTACAGACATAAGACTAGACTTTATCCATTTATTAACCACAAG
Organism: Delphinus delphis; assembly: GCF_949987515.2. Taxonomy (NCBI): domain Eukaryota; kingdom Metazoa; phylum Chordata; class Mammalia; order Artiodactyla; family Delphinidae; genus Delphinus; species Delphinus delphis. Next base: position 82,068,330 of record NC_082689.1, read on the forward strand.
GAAATGTACCATTCAGCAAAATTCTATACATTACAAAAGATTCTATTAAAAAGGGGGGCAGGGAGGATGGGTGGACACGGACACACACACACACAAATACACACACCACAGAGGTACACAAAGAAAAGACTACCACCCTCTAATTTCCCTGTGGCAAACGAGATAAAGACATGGCCACAAACCTGTCAATTCGTTGTCCCCCTATAATTCTATCTCACAACCTAGTAACTGAATATTGAATTTTATGATAAATAGATCCACTGCCACTTTAAAATTGTTTCTTCTATCAAACTAACTCTCCTCTTAGGTACATTTGCACACCTCTGAGCTAGATGCTGTATTCATTTACAGAATTTCAAATACAAAAGACTAGTTTTCCAACCACTGGTTGCAACCACAGAACGTTCTCACAAAATCAAAATTTCAAATATAAATGGGCCAGATTATTCTTCCAACCCTGGAAGACTACAGTGTATTTGGCAGTGTGAACAATTTCAAATGGGCTGTTCTAAACCGAAAACAATGCTTCAATACAACGCGTTTAAAATAAGTATTCCGTAGGTAAGCAAAATCTCTGCCAGAAAAGAGCACATAAATGGTGGTTGAAAGCCAGCACATTACCAACACACAGCGGCATACCTCTTCTGCACTGGGTTATTGCTAATACTCCAACAACAACAACTACAACTATTTTTAACACTGCTGGACACTGAAGTTGAAGAAAACGTGAGGGGAGACCCAGATGAAATTGCTGATATAATGCATTGTTTCTCACGGTCAAAATTAAGTAGCAGCTGACTTTGATCTCTGTTGTGATAGTCACTGAAGCACTAATTAAAAGACGTTAAAACACAAACAACAACAACAACAAAAAAACACCCTTATTTTGGAGGATGCCACACTAAAGGACATTTTGGAATACGCCTTTCGGGTCTCAAACCTTTGCATAAATTGTCACTTGTGGTATTTGCGGCTTAATTGCAACCCAACCAGCGCTGTCATCCAGTGTTACGGCCACAAACCATGACTTTCTCACTTCCACAACAACAGAGCAGTCACTCTTACCGACCTAACTCAAAACGAGGAAAATTCATGGAGATTTCCATATCATAATCAGCCCTGGGGGGCGGCCGCCGAGGGGCTCGGGGTGGGGGGAAACCTCCCCAGGCTCCGCTGAAGCTCGTCGACCCGACAACAACCGCAGCCGCCAGCAGCGGCAGCGGCAGCAGCCCCGCCGCGCCGCGCTCCATGCACCTACCTGAAGAACAAGAGATAAGAAAGACGGCAAACGCCAACTTTGCAGCAGCTCCCATTTTCCCGAGGCGCCGGGGAAGCCGTAGGAAGTTCTCGCTAGATATCCAGTTCCCTGGGTCTTCCTCGGAAACAAACCTCCTGGTGTAAAATCAACCGTCATAAAACATATTCGGAAGCCCCGACCAAAAAAGCGTTCACGGGGTCAAAAAAAGAGGGAAAAAAATGAAAAATAAAAACAGCGAGCACAACAATTAAAAAAAAAAAATGCACCACGGGGGAAAAACCGCCACACACAAGCACAACACACAAAACCAAACAACGAAAAGCCAACAACAACAAAAGCGGGTTTAAATCACTGTCAAAATCACTGTCAGCTCCGCTCGCCTCTCGGGTCTCTCGGAACAAAACGCCAGGCTGAGGCGACGAAGAGGCGGCGGCTGCGGCGTCCGCTGCCGCCCGGACAGTCCGGGAACCGAGCTGGGTCCGACGTCCGGACCGACCTTCAGCCCGGACACCCAAAGTCCCCCGGACCACTGGCGGTTGAGCTCGCGGCGGTGGCGGCCGAGGCGGCGGCGGCGGCGCGGGGAAGGAGAGGCGAGCGGCGGCGGCAGCGCAGGCGGCGGCCAAGTTCTGGTCCAGGCTCTGGCTCCGGCTCCAGGCTCCGGGCTCGGCCGCGTTTTCGGTTCCCTGGCCTCCGCCGGCCCCGCCCCCTAAACTTCCGGTTCCGGCCCGAAGCTGGAAGCCAGGCACCGCGGAGGAACGCTCCGCAGCGGCGGCGGCTGCGGCGGTGGCAGCGGCGGCCGGGCGCAGCGCGCGTTCCGGGCCGGGAGCGCGAGGAGATTGTCGGGGAAGCAAGGCGGGAGCGGGGGAGGGGTGAGAGAGCGAGGGCGGGGCCGGCAGGAGGGCGAGGAGGCGGGGCGGGCGGAGGCTCGATACCGCGAGGCCTCGTGGTTCGGCCTGCTTGGCCTGCTGGGCGGTGGGGCTACTGTGGGTGGCAAGTAAATGCTGTTGGGGTCTCGAGTGCCTGGTTTCCTAACCGTGCTCTACTGGCCTCTCTGCGGAGCGCACGCCCGAATGGTCACGGGGAGCCCAAGAGGAACAGGACCCCGGGGCGGGGCGGGTGACTGGTGACTCCTCCGGGGGGGGCGTCTGCGGCGCCCTGTCTTTCCTCTGGGGGGACGCCTCGTCCGCTCTGAAATCCCGGGCGCCGGGAAGCCGGGGGTGGGGAGTCGGTCCTCCGCGCCTGCCGAGCTGCGGGAGCTGGTGTTTGTACCCCCAGTCCTAGCGGTGTGTCCCACCCCTGTGGCTTCTGTTTTAAGCGTTTTGTCTTTCGGCTAAAAGAGAAAAGAAACGGGGAAAAATAACCCGCGGAGGATGGGCTGTCCACCCGTGCAGGATTTCCACAGCAATTATCATGATGTGCAATATGAATCCATTCCCACCTTCCCTTTTGTACACAAAGCATTGTGTTGAGAATTGTTCTGCATGTAATAGGTTCTCAAATATTTAAAACGCGCTTAAGAGGAAACCTGCAGATTTCGGTCGACATATCTGATGATCAGACAAGTGTTTACTTTTTCAAATTTTAGTTCTTTTAGGGCTAATTTTTACCCCTTAATCCAAGTTGATTGCTTAAAAGATGCTGCTAGGCATGGAATGGGATCCAAAATGTAAAAGTAGGATCTCTGCTCACAGTATTTGCTGTACTCGAGTTGACTACAGAATACAAACTGAAGAGAGTATTAAAGATACTAGCTTTGTTATTTACTACACTTTAGCGAGCTCCGTGAAGATGGGGGTCTTACGTCTTCTTCCCCGTTTTATGCCAGCCCTAAGAGTGTCTAGCCTGATATGATAGGTGCTTAATAAATAACTGTATAAGTGACTAGGGGATAACTGCCTGTTTCTTAAATACAATATTCTCACATGTAATCTACAAGTTTTGGGGTTTTATTAATAAAAAATAAAACATCTGGACTATATGGCTAATTCATGTTTTGCTTATGGTTTACTGATTCCCACATTTTCCCACAAAGCCAAGCCTTCTCCCTTGTACTTATAGAGTCTTATTTTTCTCTTCCTGTAAATTACTGTGTATTTCTATTAAGTTCATCCTGTAATTATCTGGCCATTTCTACAGCTTGTCAAGGTTATTAGTAATCATTGTGGCTCTTTAAGCTCTCTCCAAGATTTCCAGTTCCCAAGTCGTGGTGCTCAGAATTTGAATGATACTGTGCAACAGTTAAGTCCCTAGTTGGTCTTCAAGGTGTCTAAATGTAATCTCATATTATGTAGTTCTCTGGACTTTATGAGCTGGTCAAGGAATAAATATAAATCTTCCATTCCTTAACATTTCTGGAGTAGAAGAGTGTATTTTATTTAGTTCATTCAGGAATTTGATGTTAGTTATGCCCTGAATCAGGCCCCACTGTTGTCTTATCTCTGCATCGCTTCAATCTTTCTTGAATTGTGAAACCAGAGCAAGTGGAATAACTGGAATAACCAGCAATAGGACTAAAACTTGAAAAAATATTCCTTATCTTACCACCCAAATTTCCAGTATAAGAACGGAAGAGAAGATGAAAAATATTTTTCTGTAATATGAAAGAGGAGCAACAAGTCAAAGTCTTCACTAGACTATTCTCTAATAGTTAAAATAACTCCATGGTAAAAGTTATTAACATCCAGTAACAGTAACTATCCATTTTGTTCCTGAATCTGTGTTCACTCCCGCCCTCTGCATTTCTTAAAAATTCAAAAATATTTACTGTATGTAAAATAGATAACCAACAGACACCTACTGTGTAGTACAGGGAACTAAACTCAATATCTTGTAATAACCTGTATGTGTGTGTGTGTGAATCACTTTGCTGTACACCTGAAACTAACACAACATTGTAAATCAACTATATTTCAAAAAAATTTTTTAAAAACCTAGGTATAATAGAAGTATTATACTTAATGTTGATGATTCTAAAGACATGCCTATATTAATTAGATCAACAAACTAACATAATATTGAATATTCCCCAGTTCACATGAACCAGAAACCTATTGTGGCTAGTTTCTTTCATTTTTAGAAATATTTAGTTTGTAAGTAGAAAAAAAGAATTCAAAAAAAAATTTAACAGAATAAGACATGAGAGTATATGACTAATTCCCACTTGAATTCCAAAGCTTAAAAAGAAGACAGAGGTAGCTGCAGCTAACCCTACTGCCCCTCTTTCCTTCCTATTTTCTACAATCACTTTTTCTTATCTACGAATCCAACACCTCCCTAACACAATGCAAGCTGTACAAACTGGATTTAGGAAGGAAGGAAAGGAAAGGAAAAGGAAACATGAAAGGAATTCTGGTCTGCCTGAGCATTAGACTGTTATGTGTTAAACAGCTTCAGCTAACATCACTCAGTCCCCAAACCTGATACCTAGCCTTGTAGCCACTCCAATGCCAGAATTTCTTTTTAACATTTTTTTAAAATAACTTTATTTATTTTTGGCTGCATTGGGTCTGTTGCTGTGCGTGGGCTTTCTCTAGTTGCCACGAGGGGTCTACTCTTCACTGCGGTGTGCAAGCTTCTCATTGCAGTGGCTTCTCGTTGCAGAGCATGGGCTCTAGGCGCACGGGCTTCAGTAGCTGTGGCACGTGGCTCAGTAGTTGTGGCTTGCGGGCTCTAGAGTGCAGGCTCAGTAGTTATGGCGCACAGGCTCGGTTGCTCTGCGGCATGTGGGATCTTCCCGGACCAGGGATTGAACTCGTGTCCCCTGCATTGGCAGGAGCATTCTTAACTACTGTGCACCAGGGAAGTCCTTTTTTTTAATTATTTTTTTTATTTGGCTGTGTCGGGCCTTAGTTGCGGCACACGGGCTTCTCTCTAGTTGTGGCACTCAGGCTCTAGAGCACACAGGCTCAGTAGTTGCGGCTCATGGGCTTAGTTGCCACACAGTATGTGGGATCTTAGTTCCCCGACCAGGGATCAAACCCGCGTCCCCTACATTGGAAGTCGGATTCTTAACCACTGTGCCACTAGGGAAGTCCCAATGCCAGAATTTCAAGTCCAGAGTCTTGACAGAAGTTCAATTGAACTTCCAGTTATTACCAGCTGGAAGACTCTAGAGAAGCCAATTTACTCTAGAGATTCAAGTGTGTGTTGGCTGGATGAGGAAACAGAGGTAAATGAGTACCACAGACTGCTTCCAGAACAAAAGTTGATTTCTTCCTATGCTTGAAATTCACATGGCTCAAAAATGTATAGATTAAGTTTAAATCTTCAGCTCCAAGGTAGGGCTGGAATTGAACTGGGCTGGAATTGACCTTGCCTTTGAGATTGGATAGTATGCCATATATCATGAGGAAATTCACCTTAAGGTATTCACCTGTCTTTGGATATACCAACAGCCACAAATAAGCAAGGCATGCCAAATCTCTCTTCCTTCATCTTCAGGAAGGTGACAAAATCCCTTTGGAGTATGAGGGATGTTGAATTCCTCTTAGATGAAGGATTTTAAAGTATTTCTGCTGCTTTCAGCTACTGTAAAAACCTACTCCTATGTTCAGATAACATGGACATTCCTGAAGTGGCACAAGTAAAGAATTTCTTATATACCTAAGCTGTAAGGCATAATATAAGGGGAAGAAATTTAGTAACTTGGTAAGTCAAAGGCAGGCAGATAATAATCAGCCTATCTTCCATGAATATCCTTCACACCCTAAATGCTCAAGGTGGAAAGAAAATTCCCTATATCCTAGCTTTTGGTACTGTTATAAGGATGTGGGAATGGCTAAGGGATAAAACATTAAGGCAGAATATTTTAGGTCAGGAAAGTGAGTTAGAAGAGTTAAGAGAAACTAGCTGTGATGGAAAAAATGTATCCAGCACTTTGATTACAAGGCTATACCAACCCAGCTAGTAATAAAATCTCAACAACCAATTGGTTTTTCTGTAACATCCCAAGGGTAACATTTGACTTTTTCTCCTGCTAGCAACTTGTTCAAAATCCAGTAAGTATGTGGGAAATAGAACAGGCTTAATTCAGGGAAGGTTTTTGTGTCTTTTTTTGCCCATCCTCCAATTTATACTCATGACCACATGGACTTAGTTTTCTATCTTATTTCTAATAGTTTTCTAACTATTTTATTTCTAAATTTTATAACTTTTATAAATGCTACAACTATTTTATTGCTTGGTATTCTAACTATTTTATTTCTGATAGTTTTCAACTATTCTTTCTATAACAAAGAATAGTTGAGACTTTGAGATACCCTACCTAACCCAATGCCAATGACTTAAGACATTCAAGTTGGAGTAAACCAAAACTGCTCAAAGTACAGTTCTAAAACTAGTGTTAACCTTAAACTGTTTGTTACTGGTCTTCAATGAGACTAGTACAGACATTGACAACAACTGTTTAATTTTTGTAGAAACTTGACAGAATAATTTTACTACAATTGAAGGTAATAATAAAAATAAGTGAGCTTATATTTTGTTTTTATTTATAGTTCATGTTTTTAGTAATTCAATGTTATTGTATTTTACAAAAGTCTCATAGATTAGAAATTTGCCAACTACAGTTTGAGAGGCATTGAAGTAGAGAGAATAGGCTATATACCCAACATTCTTTCTCGAAAACAGTGCCCTTCATCCATTTTGACAAATGCTTAAAATCTTAAATAAAGCTTTGATGCTATAGTCCTAAAATATTCTATAATGCAAGACTGCATAAGAATCAGTCATTTTCATTACATTGTCCATCTTCATCTGTGATATTCATTTATTTGACAAGTAATTATTAGCTACAAGATTTGTGCTATATGTTGATTGTATAGTGATAAATGAAATGTATACAGTCTCTGCCCTCATTGAGCTTACAGTATTATAAGGAAGACAGAAAAATAGCAAGTAAACAAATAATTGTCAAATGGGAAGGATTATTTCTAAATATTGACAGGATGTTGAGATAAAGAATAAGAGTGATAGTACTGGATAGGAAAAACGGGCTTATATAAGAGAATGAATCAGGAAGGACTGACTAAGGAAGTGGCATTTAAACTGAAACCTACAAGATGAAAAAGAGATAGCTATGAGAGGAGCTAGTTAAGAAGGAAAAGTATGTACAAAACCTACCATATGTTGAAGAAATTGAAAGGAGGCTCTTGTGGCAGTGAAAGAGTGGTATGAATAAGGAGACAGAGGGATACAGGCCCCAGACTGCAAGATCTTATAGGCCAAAGTAAGGTTCTTGTATTTTATTCAAAGTGAAGTGTCCAGCCATTGGAGGATTTTAAGTAAGGGAGTTACATGGTCTGGTTTATGTTGAAAAGATCACTCTTGCTCTTGTATGGAGAACGGGTTGCAAGAGATTACCAAAGAAAGCAGAGAGCTAGTTAGAAGGATGTTGCAGTAAGTCAGGCAAGACATTATGGTACCACGAACTATTATGTAAAGAAGCAGGCAGGTTCAAGATATATTTTGGAAGCAGAATCAACAGGATTTGCCGACGAATTGGATGACTCCTACTTTTTTTCTTGAGCAAAGGAGCAGAGGTAGTTACATTTGTTGAGTTGGGCAAGATTTAGGGGGAGAGATATATGATAGGGAAGGGAGTAAAGAGATGAATAGTGAAAGATCTCAATTTTGAAAATGTTAAGTTTGAGACACCTGTGAGACATCAAAATGGAGATGTAGAGCAAGCAATTGGATGGAGGTGACTGAAGTTTGGAAGAACATGGTCTCACAGATACAAATTTGGGAACTGTCAGCACACAAATGGTATTTAAGGCCATGGAAATGAATTAGAGTATCTAAATAAAGAGTGGACAGAGAAAAGAAATTTAGTGAGTAGAGGATTAAAAGCCAGGAAAGGGGATGAAAAAGTAATGAAAAAGCCAAAGAGATGAGATAAAAACCAAGAGAGAGGCAGATGTCATACATGAAAGTGTTTTGTAAAAGGGAAATAGGAACAGTATTGAAATCTATAGAGACATAAGTAAATTGAAGAGTAAAAATATAAGGGTCCACTGCATGTGGCATCATGGAGAGAACTGCTCTCCTTGACAGTAGTTTCAGCAGAAGCCATATTGAGGCAGGCAGGAAGAAGAAAGGGCAAGCAGAAGCCGGTGAGTTTGTACAACTTGACACTGGAGGGTGATGATAGTCTCGGCTGAGAACTCTAAATTCCCTGAAATATAAAGCAAGGTTTTCAGCTTAAAGTAGAAGGGACATGATAAAAAGTTAAAAATAGTCCTGATTGAGGTTGGAGACAGAAGCATTATAGTAGAATTGCCAGACTTGAGCACCCATTTGAGGTTGGAGATCATGTTTATCATGACTCCAGTCTGCCCAGCTGTGTGTGGTTATTTCCCAGAACACATAGTTATTGGCACCACAGAGAAGGCAGATGAATGAGTTCTTCAATGGTTGGATTTGAGGAAGAAAGGAACAAGGAAGTTATGGGAGTTGTATGGGAGTCATTGGGACAATGAATAATGGAATTTGAGTCTTATAAGAAGAAAGTATAGCATAGAAGAAGCTGTTGTGGATAGAAAGAAGTGATACGTGTAATGGATTAGAAGGCTGACACCATTCAGAGGAATCCTTGCTTCCGGGCAGATATTTAAGCAAGTGAGCGAGAAGGATAGGAGAGATAATCTAAGAATAGAATTCAATGTATGGAGGGGAGTCATATCTGGTGACGACAGTGGCCAGGGATTTACCACTGCAGTGATAGAAAAAAATGGTCCCTGGCAATGAAGAGATGAAAAAATTGGATATCAAAACCTCCAGGGAGCTGGATGGGTCATTTGCAAGGATATTGAAACCACCCAGAATGGTGACAAAGATTAGGCTGGAAAGTAAAAATTAAGACTTCAAGAATTCAGGAATGTTACGTGAAGGCTGTTCGATGACAGCATTCTTCAACATTATCTCTAACAAGATCAATGGTTTTTAATGTGTTTTCATACACATTCTTACTTAATTTTCATTACAACTTTATGAAGCAGGTTGCCTTGATAATATTATTACCATTTCATAATAAGAGAAAAAAACTGAGTCTCAGAAAAACTACAAATATATTAGAAGCAGTTAAAAGGAGGCACATGGTAAAGAGAGACAATTTATTGTCTTCTATTTTATATTAAATTCAAATTTATGAAATAAATTGAGGATAATTTATTAAATATTTAAAAGCATTCTTTTTAAGGCCTCCGTTTCAATGGCACCTTTCCAAAGTACAAGTATATTTTAAATTTCTCTATATACAAAAAATTCAATTTTCATATTTTTATCAGAAGCATAGACTCTGCAAAGTAAGATAAAGCACCAGGCAAAGGAGTAATCTGATCATTTCCCTTTTATAATATGGTTAGAGCATTTAAAACAATCCATGCTGAGATAAAATTATCATAAAATTTAAGAATAATTATTATTAAAACTCTATTTCTGAAGAATTATAAATAAGAAAAGGAAAAGGATAGATGTGAGTTTATTGTTATTATTGTGCGTAAATGTGAATTTTTGCAATTTGGCAGTAGAGAATAGTACATGTGTATAATATATAATACTTCTTACAATTAAAAAAAAACAGTGGGGGGAAGAAAGATTATTTTCCTCTCTATTTTAAAAATAATTTGTTTTCTCAGGCTAAACTACTCTGGATTTTCCTACCTGTTTAAGCATGCAAATTAGGCAAAACACTTAACTTCACTTTATTGTGCTTCATTTTAACTTAAATCAGAAGAATTTTAATCAAAGCAGTACTGAGGCTTTAGGGGAAACTTAATTGTAGGAATGTTTGTAGTAATCTTAACTGGTCAAAATATATGCACTTCTTCATATTCAAAATCTGTTATTACTAGCTACTCTAGCAAATAAGTGATAATTTTATCCCATTTTTCAGGTGAACAAATACAAATGTTAAATGGCTTGCCCAGGGGCACAAATTGAATCAGTAGCAGAAGTAGGATTATAACTCCCAACTACTGACTCAAAGCTTAGTCCAATGAGCCATGCGTTTCTCAAGTAGTAAGCATATTAATTGTCCTTCCAAGCAGGAAACAGAGCTCTAAGTGGAGCATGTTCCATCCAGAAGACCTATGCTACATAGTAGAGAGACATACTTCTCTCACTTAAAAAAAAAAAAAAAAAAATTACCCACCAAACTGTCAATCTCATCTTTTTGTGAGGAGGAAATATATGTTATATATTCAAAAAGTAGTGCAAAATATATGTCATTAAAAGGCACTAAATTTTGTACTTGTAAAACCAAAAAGATGTTTTGATTTTATCTTTCAACACTGACATTAGACCTGGGATACACAGAACAGTGAATCTTCAATATTAGATAAAAACCTACATAATTCAGGAATCCATTTTCCCTTTGTGATTTAGGCTAATCATAGAAAAAAAGCAACTGTACAAATTTTATTTAATATTTGAATAGATGCTTTCCTGACTCATTTTTCTTACTTCAAGTCCACCCAGGTACATAATTTTTCTGACTCAATTTTAACTCTGCAGTTTCAAAACCACAAATAAGAAGACTATGTTGAAAGTAGAGATTAAGGAAAATTGCAAATTGAAAGTAAATGGTTCAACTTCCACTTCTGGCTATGATAGAATAGCTTATACTACTTTAACTCTCCTATTGAGAAGAACTATTTGAAAGTATATACAACAATTGTTTGAAGTCACTAGACAGGAACTAAGGAAGCCAGCACTGGAGGGACCAAGATCCCAGAGAGGAGAAAACTATAATAAATTGAGCTCCACATTCACCTCAAATGTTCACTTATATATTTGCAGATTCATGGCATGGGTAATACAGGCTAAGAAAGTGTCAACCTGGGCTTATAGCAGTCTCACTGGAGTAGGGAGACAGATGTTCAAGCGTGAGTGTAACAGGTTGATTAGGATATGAAAGACTAAGATCCAGAAGTTGAAAAAATTACAGAGGAGGAAGCCCAGACTTCTGTGTGATTTCCCCTTACGGTGTGTGCTGACTCTTAAACCGTGCAGGGTAAAATGCAGAGAAACTAAGTGTAAAGGAACAGCTTGGAGGTTAAAGAGTGAGCAGAGATTTTTGGCAGTCTTGGAGACCTTGGGAGACAAAGATGAAAGTTTAGAGACCATCAGGGTACAAGAGCCCAAGTAAACACCTCGGGATTTCATAAGAGAACCCAAGAAGTCTACTCCTTAAAAATTAAAGGCTATGCTTTAAGAGTTAGAACAAACTGGAAATTGATGATGCTAAAAGTCTGAAATCCAGCATCCACTGGAGTAATGTAATAAGTCCATCCATTACATGACTGGGGCATATTAAATCCTTTCTGGAAAAAGATGACTTTATGTAGTGTCTGCAACTTTTTTACACACAATGTTCAGCATACAATTTAAAAATTACCAAGTATATAAAAAAGAGGACCAAATGGAAATGCTAGAACCAGAAATTACAAGAACTAAAACAAATTGAAAGATGAGTTTTTAATGGATTAGGCACATTAGAAAGAAGGACAGTGAACTAAGAGAGAAGACTGTCAAAAATATTCAAATTTAAATATAGAGATTGAAAGAGGTAGAAAATACAGGAGAATAAGAGCTATGTGGAAGAGTTTAAAAGTCTGATATACCTGTACTTGGAGTCCCAGAAGGATAGAATTGCATGAATTGAACAAAAGCAACATTTCAAATACTATTGGCAACTACTTTTAGAAAACTGATGAAAGACAGGAAGTCATAAATTCAAGAAGCTCCACAACACCACAGAAGAAATACAAGGAAGCTATACCCAGAGCATCATAATCAAACATCTGAAAAACAATGATAAAAATAAATGTTGAAAGTAGTCAGAGAAAAAATATATGTATACATTACTTTCAAAGGAGCAAAAATAAGATTTAAGTCTGACTTTTTGATACAAACTATGGAATCCAGAAGACAATGGAATGTCATCTTTAAAGTTCTGAAAGAACATAATTCCCAACCCAAAATTCTATGCTCACAAAATATCCATCAGAAAAGAATGTGAAATAAATACACTTTCAGACAAACAAAAGCAGAGAGAATTTGCTGCTAACAGATTTATAGTAAAAAAAAACTCTAAAGGATTTTTTTTCAGGTTTACACATGGAACTGCAGGAAAAAAATTAAGAACACAGGAAAGGGTAAATTAGTAAATCTATACAAATAATAGTAGTAATGCATTATAGGATTTAAAATATATGCAGGGGCTTCCCTGGTGGCACAGTGGTTGAGAGTCCGCCTGCCGATGGAGGGGACACGGGTTCGTGCCCCGGTCCGGGAAGATCCCACATGCCGCAGAGCAGCTGGGCCCGTGAGACATGGCTGCTGAGCCTGCACGTCCAGAGCCTGTGCTCTGCAACGGAGAGGGCACAACAGTGAGAGGCCTGCGTACCACAAAAAAAAAAAAAAAATATATATATATATATATATATGCAGGATTAAAATAGATGACAACACTAGAAGTGTTATCCGAGAAGTGTAAATGTACTAATTTAAGGTATACTGTAACAAGCAAAGGATGAATGTTGGAATCTCTTATTTATGATAACCAACAAAATAACAAATATATAACTAATAATCTAATAGATGTGGCAAATGGAATAATAAACACTTGATTAATCTAAAAGAAGATGGTATAATAGGAAACATAGAGTAAGAAGGTAGATTTAAATCCAAATACAGCAATAATTACACTTAGTTGGATTAATACTCCAATTAAATGAAAAAGATGGTCAAAGTGGACAGAAAAACAATAATCAACTGTATGCACCTTATGAGATACACCTGAAATATAAGGACTCTTAAATGTATAAAGTAATAGTTATGAAAAATATAATATGAAATAATAACCAAAAGAAAACAATGTAGTTATACTTATACCAGGCAAAGAAACTCTAGGGCAAAAAGTATTACTAGAGAAAAAAATGAGTGCTTCATAATGATAAAGGGATCAACAAGATTACAAACTTAAATTTTAATATAACTTACATAATAATAAACTCTTAAATATGTAAATAATGATATTACAGATAAAAATGTTTCAGTAGTTTGTGTCTTTCTAGTATTAATACTTTGCTCATTTCAGCTTGGTTGTCTAATTTGTTGACATACGGTGTTCATAGTATTCCATTATAATCTTTCCTATTTCTGTAAGATTGGTACAAATGGCCCATTTTTCATTTCTAATTTTAGTAACTTGAGTCTTCTTTCTCAGTTCTTTTCCTCTTTTTTTTTTGATCAATCTAGCTAAAGGATTGCCAATTTTTTGATATTTTCAAATAATCGATCTTTAGTTTGTTGTTTTTTCTTTATTTTTTTCCCTACTTTATTTATTTCCTCTCTAATTTTTGTTTTTCCTTCCTGTTTGTTTTGGATTTAGTTTGCTCTTCTTTTTCTAGTTTCTTAAGGTGGAAGTTTTGGCTATTTGAGATATTTCTTCTTTTTTAATCTAGGCATTTATAACTGTACATTTTTCTCTGAGCACTTCTTTCACTGTATGCCATAAGTTTTAGCATGTTGTGTTTTCATTTTCATTCATCTCAAAGTATATTCTAATCTTCCTTGTGATTTTTTGATCCATTTATTATTTAGGAGTGTGTTGTTCAATTTTCACATATTTATGAGCTTCTCAAATTTCCTTGTTATTGATTTTTAATATTATTACATTGTGGCCAAAGGACACATATTGTATGATTTCAATCATTTTAAATTTATTGTGGCTTCTTTTATGGCCTAACATATGGTCTATCCTAGAGAATTATTCCACGTGCACTTGAGAAGAATGTGAATTCTGCTGTTGTTGGGTGGAGTGTTCTATAGATGTATTTTAGGCCTAGTTGTCTTATACTGTCATGCACTTTTCAATTTTCTTGTTGATCTTCTCTCTCCATTATTGAAAGTAGGATATCGCTGTCTCAAACTGTTTTTTTTTTTTAATTTTTTATTGGAGCATCGTTGATTTACAATGCTGTGCCAGTTTCAGGCATAGACCAAAGTGAATCAGTCACAAACATCCACTCTTTTTTTTTTTTTTTTTTAAGATTCTTTTCCCATATAGGCCATTACAGAGTATTGAGTAGAGTTCCCTGTGCTATACAGCAGGTTCTTATTAGTTATCAGTTTTATATATAGTAGTGTGTATATGTCAATCCCAATCTCCCAATTTACCCCTTCCCCCATCCTCTGGTAACCATAAGTTTGTTTTCTACATCTGCAACTCTACTTCTGTCGAACTGTTGTTTTTGAATTGTCTGTTTCTTTCTTGAATTCCACAAGTTTTTTCTTCATGTATTTTGGAGCTCTGCTGTGAGGTGCATATATATTTAAAGTTGTTATGCCATTCTGAGGGATTGACTCATTTATTATTATAAAATGCCCTTCTTTGTCTCTAGTAACTGTTTTTGTCTTAAAATCTACTTTGTTGGATATTAGTATAGCCACTCTAGGTCTCTTTTGGTTACTAGGTCTCTTTGGTTACAGTAACCAAAGAGATTTTTTTCCTATTCTTTTACTTTCAACCTTTTAATTCTTTGAATCACACATGTGTCTTTTATAGACAGCATATAGTTGGATCATTTTTTAAAAATTCATTTTGCTGATATCTGTCTTGATTCAAATGCTTAATTCATTCACATGTAATGTAATTACTGGTAAGGTAGGATTTCATTTACCTGTTTGTTTTTTGTGTTCTATGTCTTATGCCTTTTTTCCCTTTCTGTATTCTTTTTTGTTAGATATTTCCTAGTGTACTACTTTAATTCCCTTGTTGTTTATTCTATTACATTATTTTGAGGGTTTTTTTTAGTGGTTTCCCTGGGAATTACAATTAGCATACTAACTTAAAACAATCTACTTCAGATTATTACCAACTTAATTTCAATAATGTATAAAAATTTTGCTCCACTATAGCTCATTTTCCCACCCCAACTTTTGTGCTATTATTGTCATACAAATTATATTTGTATATATTAAGTCCATCAATGTGGTTTTATAATTTATGTGTATATCTTTTAATTCATACAGGGAAATAAAAGCATTACAAACAAAAATACATTTTTAATCTTTGTTTTTTGACAGTTTGACAATATGATTTGTCTGTGTAAAGGGGTTAATCTCTTTATGTTTAACACACTTTGGGTTTGTTGAGCTTCCTGGACCTATAGATTAATATTTTGTATCAAATTTGGAAAAGGTTTGGTCATTGTTTCTTTAAATATTTTTTGTATCTCTTTCTCTCTTCTTCTGAGACTCCTATTATGCATATGTTGGTATTATTGACAGTGTTCCACAGATCTCTGAGGCTCTGTCCATTTTTCTTCATTAAGAAAAAAAATTCTGTTTCTCAGGCAGGACAATTTCTATTTGACCTATCTTCAAGTTTGCCCATTCTTATTCTGTCAGTTCAAATCTGACCTTGAGCCCCTCTGGTGAAATTTTCATTTTGTTTATTGTATTTTTCAATTCCAAATTTTCTAATTGGCATATATATATATATATATATATATATATATATATATATATATATATACACACACACACATATGTAATTTCTATCTTTTTGTGAAATTCTCTATTTGATGAGCCATCTTTCTCATACTTTAATTCTTTAGCTATGATTTCCTTTCATTCTTTAAACATGTTTACGGTAGCTGATTTAAATTCTTTGCCTAGTAAGATTTACATCTGAGATTCCTCAGAGGTAGTTTCCATTAACTGCTTTTTTCCCCTGTGTATTGGCCATACTTTCCTGTCCTAGCAAGTCTTGTAATTTGTTTTGCTGTTGTTGAAAACTGGAGTTTTATATAATATAATGTGCTAACTTCATAAATTAAAATCCCCTCCTTCCAGGGTTTATTGTTGTTGGTGTTTGTTGTTGTTATCATTCCCAAGTTAATCTCTTTCAGCGTGTTGAGACAATATGTCCAAGATTTTTCTAAGAGGATCTGTGTGTGTCTGTGTTGGGGCATGACTTCAGTGCTCTGGCATTTTATGTCTGCCTTAGCCTTCATTTCCTATGTGCACAGAGCCTCTGGTTGTGCTAGAGGTGAGAGAATAGGGCCTTCCCTGGTCTTTCTGGGGCATGCACACAGTCGTGCACGTGCATGTGGCCTCCTAGATACCCAGGAATATGTTGGAGCTTTCCAAAGCCCACTATGGACATCTATTGTCCAGAGTTCCCTTTTACATTTTTTGGCAAGCCACTTATTTTTCTCAAATGGTATCTCTGTTTTAAACAGCTATGATGTTAAACAATTGCTGCTGAATGTTTTTGACAGTGCCCTGGGGATAGAGCTCTCCTCACCAAGCAAACTCTGGGTTAGTCAAAATAAAGACAAGCCTCATGAACGGGGCTTTTCCAGGAAGCTTCCAGACAGGTCGAATAATGACAATTGACTGAGGACTTTGGGGAGTTCCAAATCCATTCTGCCCTCTTCAGTGTCTACTAGGGTGCTTTTCACAGCTACTATGGTGTGAAGCTGCTTATTTTCAAGGCTACCATGGTTCTGGGGAGAGGGCAATCAAAATAGGGCAAGTTAAAATGTCACAAAGCTCACTGTTTTGTCAAAATTCAATTGTTTTTCTTGAATAAATGTTCTTCAGATTGCTGTAAATCTTTGGTTTATTCCCAGATGTCTGAAGAATTTGATTTTGACAATTTTTAATAGTGTTCTCATTGCTTTTATAGGACAGGAGATTTTCAGAGTGCCATTCCAAAAGTGCTTCTGTATTCTTAAAGTGAAAATATACAGCAATCAAAATAATGAACAACTGCTTCATACAACCACAACTATGACTCTCACAGAAATAAGGTTGAGCCAAAGAAGCCAGACACAAAGAGTACATACCATATGATTTCATTTATATGAACTTCCAAAACAGTTAAAATAAGTCTATAGTGATTAAATTCAGAATAGTGGTTATCTTTGGGATAGTCAACTGGAATGAGGCATGAGGAAATATCCTAGGATGTTCGTATTGTTCTTTATTATCTTGACTTGGATGGTGGTTATATGGGTGTATTCATTTACTAAAATTCTTTGAGCAATGCACTTTGTGAACTTTAATGTATGAATTTATACTCTCATAAAAACTTAAAAAGTAAATAAAAGTAAATGGTTAACCTCAGGCCCTTCTTTAATTCTTAGATATAGATTCCCTTGCAGAGTTTTATGCAAAGAGTAAAAGGTTTCATATTCAGAGTTAAGAGATTCATATATGTGCCACTGAGATACAGGAATGATTTCTTTTTAATACTATTGTTTATACTAATAACAGAAGCCTATATGTCTGCAATGCTCTATAGTTCTTAAACTGCTTTCACATATCTTATCATCTGTACAACTCTTGAAGTTGGAGGTCAAATGTTATATTTTCCCTTGAGTAGACTCAGTTGTAGAGTCAGAATTTGTGAATAGCAGAGTAAAAATGGATACTTTTCATGTATTATTATTAGATGATTATGCTTCTTTACCATACTTACATTTTTTTTTAGAATATTGATAGTCACCAACTTATCAATATTAGATTGGTGCCCACGGTTTTAGAATTCTCTATTAAATCATTCTTAAAAGATGATATTAATCCTTGATTCTTTAGGTAATCCTAGGATTCTAGGAATAGACAGAATTTTAAACCTCCTCTTTTAAGTCTCTCTGTGAGATACAAGGGTATTTGTCATTCAGCTTAAACATACCTTATGATGAGATTTCACAATGCTAATTCATTAAAATATCACATACTTTTTACCATAAGGAAGTTGTCCCATGATTATACTCTCTGTTTCTGCAGCCTGCTCTTTTTCAGCCTTCTACTCAAACATAGAATGATTGATCACAATCTATGATTCCTTTCTAGATATTTGAGGAATATTAAGACCTATCCTCACATTAATGACCTTTTCCCTACTTCATTTAGGCTTTCCTCCTGTCATTTACTAAACATTCATATATTGGTTGAACTTCTCCCTGTCAGGAAGAAAGGGAGAAGTAATTGTCATTCTATCTATGCTATGAAGTTTTGTCATTCTATCTATGCTATGAAGTTTTATTCTAGAAAACAGTACTCTGTTTAAGACCTGGTCAGTGATCAATATAAAGGTTTTGTTATTATTTTTATTGTTTCAGTTATATCATGATTACCAGATAATATTCTGCCTGTTTATGTAAATTTCTAACATCTATTTCTCTTATTTAGGTTATTTAATCTGCATTTGTCCCCATTAAAGGTCATTAGATTTGTGAAGATGACTTAGAATTTAACCATGTTTTCTTAAGTAATAGGCATGCCAGCTAACTTTGCATCTTTGGCTAGTTTAATAAGTATATTCTCAACATAAATTCTGAAATCACAAATGAGAATAATAAATAAAGCAGGACTTACAAAGCTGCTATGCATTTGTGGATAGCTACTAGAAAACCTTAATTTGCTTTTCAGGCAAATGAACAATAGCACACAAGTGAGAAAGTGCTATTTATAAAGAGAATAAGGGGCTATAGAAATTTATTTATGCTTTGGCAATTAAGTTCCAAATGGCTGATGAAATGCCACTCTCAGATCCCAAACAGAAATCAACTTTAGCTGGATTTTCTCTGCCCCTCATTTTGAGCAAAAAACTTACCTTCTCAATCACTTAAAAATGCAAGGAGGGGACAGATTTCTCCTCCAAATATCTCTCTACAGCCTGATACCCTTTTCTCTCTCTGGAGCATACCTTTCCCATTATATCTACCAAAATACAGTATATACAATCTGTTCAGTTCCATGTCTGATATTAGCATCCTTTTGGACAAGTTTAGGAAAAAACTATAGATAGATGAAGTAAGTTACTGGTTAAGATATTGCTTCATTAGCTCAGTACAGCCTGAAAACAGTAAGCCATCTCTCTTAAGCAATCTCAGTTCTTTCATTTTCTGCTCTCTCCTTGAGTCCAAACCCTTGAAATCACTGCCTTTTCTTTCTAGTTCCGTCTACCCCCATTCTCAAGCTGAGGGCAGATAAACCTTTTTGAAAAACCATATCATTGAAAGTGCAGGGTCCTTTTCTGCCTGGATCAGTTTCAGGCTAAAGCTGAAGTTCTTGTAGGCATCTGAATGTTCAGTCTGTCCAGGGTCACTGAGATCAAACCCACAGAAATCCCGTGATCAGGCTTCCTTCCTTTATTCTGGATGTGTGGTAATATGCAGAGATTGCCTGAGCTCAGCTTTTCATTATCAGCCCTTCCTGAGTTTGTTCTTCACCTTCTTTTTTCATGTTCTTTACCATCTGAACCTAGAGTTTTCTTAAAACCTTATTTCTTCCTAGCACCCCTGTGTAATCCACACTATGTTCCCCTCTTTCTTCCTCTAAACATATACAAACAATATCAATGACCTACCTGAGTGGCCCCCAGTTTCCAGCATTCAGGGATTACCACCACTTTGCTATTACCTCTCTACTTTTCTCATCAAATTATTAAATACTGTAAAGTAATAGTATATTTCACCTCAATTATACTTTAATCTCTCTCTCTGGACATAGATCCAGTTTGGGGGATGATGACAAGGGTAATTTAGAGGATAACTGATAAGATACACCACAGCAAAAGAGATTGAGAATGTACTTTAAGCTTTGCTTATTTTAATTTTTTTGTTATAGAAAATGTTCAAAATATACCAAAGTAGAGGAATACTATATTGAACTCTCAGGTATCCATCACCCAATTTCTACAATTATCAGCTATTTTTTTAATATATTTTTGGCCACTGTATCATATTAAAATTGCTTTCTCAAAGATTATTATCCCCAATGACCAAACTGTTTTTTATTCTAAATCTGGTCCTGAAACCAAACTAAAACACAGGAAAAAAAGAGGAAAAAAAGAAAAACAAACGAACTGAATACAGAGGGATATCTCTTTTATATTATCTTTACCACATAAAGCAAGTTGCAACATAAAATGTCTTATAAATTCTCCCTTGAAACAATGGCTGAAGGGAATTCTAGATTATTGGAGTTTGCTTTTCTTTTATCACACTAGTGTTGTCATAGTTACCCTACAATGTATTCTTCAATGAAACCTCTGGACAAAAGATAGAATCAGTTTCAATCTAGGCAGGTTAGGGTCTGGGGATATCTATTTATGAGGAAGTATTAACAGCTGCAGCATCTCATCAATAAGAGGGAAGAAGTTTTCAAAGAGCTGAAGTAGTCTGGTTTATACCACCTCTAGGTAATGGGAGAATCTGACAAAGCTACAAAGAGTAGTTAGCCATCACTGTGTTTCCAGTGATTCACATGATGACAGTGAATCAAATGATATTTAGTGGAAACCTGTCATGAAGATAGTCTCCTTAATATCTTTATTGATGAGATAAAAGAATTCAGAGCATACTGTTAGACTCATAGTGAACTGAATTAGGTGGTTTGCTAATATCCTAGGGCCCAGAGAGAAATGACCCTGAAAGTTGGTAAAATGTTAGTCTGAAAACAGGGTGTGGAATCAGAGGTGACAAATAGAAGGTGAGGTTTAAGTACAAAGAAACTCCCATAAATTCAGTTTGCTTTTCATTTGATGGACTTGCACTAAAACAATGTATCCATATGGATCTTTGAAAAAAAACTTTAAAATTCTGTATACAAAATGGAGGAGTCTCCAAGATTAATGGCACAATCAACAAAAGTAGAGAAAATTTTACCTTACAAAATAAGATTTAAAAGGTGTAAAGTATGTTCTGAAGAATGCTATGGTCTGAATGTGTGTGTCCACCACAAATTCATATGTTGAAATCCTAACCCCCAAAGGTGACTGTATTAGGAGGTCGACTGTATGGGAGGTCTTAAGTCATGAGGGTGGAGCCCTCATGAATGGCATTAGTATTCTTATAAAAGAGGTTCCAGAGATATCCTTAGCCTCTTCCACCATGTGAGGATACAATGTAAAGTCTGTGACCCAAAAAGGGCCCTTGATCAGCCAGGCTGGCACCCTGATCTCGGACTTCCAGGCTTCAGAACTATGAGAAATAAATTTCTGTTGTTTATAAGCTACCCAGTCTGTGGCATTTTGTTATAGCAGCCTGGGCAGACTAAGAGAAGGAAAATACTGAATGGTCTATTTTGGTGGGTTGTTTTTTTTTTTTTTTTTTTTTTTTGGTATGTTTAGAAAAGATTAAAAAGAAGAGAAAGATTTAAAGGAGCACACATTCTATTTGGGCATAATTCCCTTACTCTTAGGTAAAGGAACAAAAATAAGTAAAAAATGTATTCTACTTAGTTCTCTTTCCAAAGTGTAGCTTTGACAGTGTACTTTTTAGCAGAAAGAGTCCACTGGCAATGAAGAAGATAGTTTTATTTATTTACTTATTGATTTGGTGGGTTTTTGGTCTTTTTTATTGAATTATAATTGACATACAATATTATATTAGTTTCAGGTATACAACATAGTGATTCCATATTTTTATATATCATGAAATGATCACCGTTAAGTCTAGTAACCATTTGTCACCATACAAAGTTATTATAATATCATTGACTATATTCCCTATGCTGTACATTACATCCCCATAACTTATTTATTTTATAACAAGAAGTTTGTACCTATTAATCCCTCTGACCTATTTCACCCATCCTTTGCCCCCTCTCCTCTGGCAACCATAGGTTTGTTTTTTGTATATATGAGTCTATTTCTGTTTTGTTCTTTTTATACAGTATTTGTCTTACTGTGTCTGACTTAACTTCAACTAGAATAATACCCTCTAGGTCTATCCTAGTTATCGCAAATGGCATGAATTCTTTCTTTTTTACTGTTGAGTAGTATTCCATTGTATATATACCACATCTTCTTTATCCATTCATCTATTGGTGAACACTTAGGTTGTTTCCATATCTTGGCTATGGTAAACAATGCTGCAATGAACATGGGAGTACATATCTTTTTGAATTAGTGTTTTTGTTTTCTTCAGATAAATACCAAGAGCTGGAATTGCTGGATGATATGATAGTCATATTTTTAATACAACTCAGTACTGTTTTCCATAGAGGCCACACTAACTTATATTCCCACCAACAGTGCATGAGGTTTCCCTTTTCTTCACATCCTCCCCAATAATTGTTATTTGTTGTCTTTTTGATAATAGCCATTCTGACGAGTGCAGTGTGAAGGTGTGAAGTGGTATCTCATTGTAGGTTTCGTTTGTATTTCCATGATTTTTAGTAATGTTGAGTATCTTTTCATGTGCCTGTTGACCATCTGTCTGTCTTCTTTGGAAAAATGTTTATTCAGGTCCTCTGCCCATTTTTCAATTGGGTTTTGTTTTTTTTTTGATATTGAGCTGTATCAGTTCTGTATATATTTTGGATATCAATCCCTTACAGGATATATTGTTTGCAATTATCTTCTCCCATTCAATAGGTTGCCTTTTTGTTTTGTTGATGGTTTCTTTTGCTGCGCAAAAGTGTTTTAGTTTGATGTAGTCACATTTATTTACTGTTGCTAGAAGATAGTTTTAACTGACCTTTCACTCTCCCCAGCAGCAAATGGTTGCTTATGACTAGGGCCCTAAAGGAATAGCTGCTCTGGGGTGGCACAGTCTTTCCCTGTCCTGTACCCTAAAATGTCATATGTTCACATAGTTCAAAATTTTCAAAATATGTAAAAAGGAACACAGTGAAAAGTTTTGCTCTCACCCTGTCCACCATTTACATAGCTCTCTCACACACACATACAGAGAGTGCCATAATCAGTTATTATTTTCTTATATGTTCTTGCAGAGTTTCTTTATACATCTTTTTTTTAAAAAGTATCATACAACGTATCCTGTTTTATCGATTACTATTTTTTTTTGCCTTTAACAATACATCTACATATTAATGATCAATACTAGAGAGATCCTCACTTTTTTTAAAGCCACTGTGCAGTACTTTACACTGTAAATGTTCAATGACTTTTTAACCATTCTCCTATTGATGAGCATGTGAGTTGTTTCTAGTTTTTATTTCAAGCAATACAGGCCTGGATAATGTTACACATAATGTCATTTCACATATGGGCAAATATATCTGTAGGATAAATTCCTAGAAGTGCAATTGTGAGTCAATGGGTATATGCAGTTTCAATAAACCTTGCAAAATTTTCTTTCATCAGAGTTGTACCAATTTCAACTCTCCCTAATGTATGAGAGGGCCTGTTTTCCTATAAGCAATAAAATGTATTATCAAGCTCTTAGACCATTGCCAATCTGAAAAGTGATATCAGTGTAGTTTTAATATGTATTTCTTTTCTTACGAGTGGACTTGATCATCTACTTATGTTTACAGGCCATTTAGATTTTCTTTCTATGACTTGAATATATATATATCTCTGCCTATCTTTCTATTATATGGTTGGTCTTTTATTGGTATCTAGTAGTTCTTCATATGTTAGGGAGATTAGAATTTATCTGTGATGAGTTTCTCAGTTTGTAACTTACCTTTTGACTTTGTTTATAGTTTTATATGTCATTAAATTTATTATTTTCTTTCATGGATTCTAGATTTTGAGTTATAAGGACCGTCTCCACTGAAATACTAAAAAGGAACTTCCTGTGACTTCTTCTAATACTTATATGCTCTATTTTATATGAACATCTTTCATTCATTTGAAATGTATCCTGGTTGTACTAGAGTATGGTGTGTGGTATGAATCCAACATCTTTTCTCCACAGGTAGTCTGCCATCATTTAGTGAGGTGTTTACCTCTTCACCGCTGATTTGAAATGCTATATTTTTCATATATTGAATTGCGGTATGCATTTGGAATTATTTCTGGACTTTGTATAATATTCTATTAGTCATTTCATCTAATGATGAACCAGTACCAGACTTTTTGTGTCCAGGTTTTTATGTTTTAATATCTGATAGTGCTAATTTGTCCTCATTGCCCCTTTTTCCCCTCAGTTTTTCTGCCTATTTTTGATTAATTATTTTTCCATATAAACTTTATGATCACTTTGCCTTGTTTCAAAAACCCCACTGTCAATATTTTTCTTATTGGGCTCATGTTGAAATTATAAATTAACTCAGAAAGAATTGTCATCTTTTTGGTATTTACCAACTAGGTACATCTTCCCTTTGTACAAAATTTCTTATATGTTTTCCAGTAGTGTTTTTTTGTTTGTTTGTTTGTTTGTTTTGCGGTATGCGGGGCTCTCACTGCCTTGGCCTCTCCCGTTGCGGAGCACAGGCTCCGGACGCGCAGGCTCAGCGACCATGGCTCACGGGCGCAGCCGCTTCGCGGCATGTGGGATCTTCCCGGACCGGGGCACGAACCCGCGTCCCCTGAATCGGCAGGCGGACTCTCAACCACTGTGCCACCAGGGAAGCCCTCCAGTAGTGTTTTAACATTTCTTATTAAGTTTATTAATGTGCCTTTCATCTTTTTTCTTTTTTTAAATGAGTACTTGAATCCATTATATATTCATGCCATTTGTTGTCTTTTGTGTATTAATTTTGTGCCCCACTACCTTGCTAAATAGCTTTTTGGTTGAATCTCTTGAGTTTTCTAGGTATATAATCATAATATTTAGCTGGATGAATCCTAATGGATGCTGTGGAGAAAGAGAAATTGGGCTTTTCAGTTTAGTGCATGGAAGTTCCTTCTGACAAATCTCAAGAATGACAAATATGGACACATTATGGACTCTCTGATACTCTGGACCAGACCAGGTAATGCCAGTATTCAAAAGCTGTAGGATCGTTTTAGGAAGAATTTACTTGAATAAGGATTGTTTTCAAACAAATAATTCATTATTATCTTTTTGTTTTGTTTTGTTTTTTGTTTGGGGGGGTGGTTTGCGGTACACGGGCCTCTCACTGTTGTGGCCTCTCCCGTTGTGGAGCACAGGCTCTGGACACGCAGGCTCAGCGGCCGTGGCTCACGGGCCCAGCCACTCCGCGGCATGTGGGATCTTCCCGGACCGGGGCACGAACCCATGTCCCCTGCATCGGCAGGCAGACTCTCAACCACTGCACCACCAGGGAAGCCCCCATTATTATCTTAATCTCAGTTATCATAATTGTCATCACATGTTACATGTAAATATAACTTGTATTGAAAAATTAACTAATATAAAGCTACTATTTGTTACCACCATTATTATTACCAAAAATTTCAAAGATATCTCTAGGATATCCATGTAAGGTTCAATGGAGTTTAACTCTAATACAATATGGCAAAGAAAAAAATCCAGTTGTATGCAACTAACTGTCCATCAGTCTTGCAGTAGAATTTGTGGTTAAGTAGCCTAAATGAGTTGCTTAGTTTGTGATGGGCACAGAAAATCCTCCTTGCTGAAGTTACTAAACCCTCCTCACCTAACAATGATATCCTCTGTTGATCTTCAGGGCATGGTGTCTCATCTGTTTAGTCTGGCCTTTTATTTGACTTTCATTGACTTTGTGGCCAAGCCTGTTTTCTTTGTTTGATATGTTAACCCAAATATGTAGGTGAACTCAACCATTTAGTGATGGGCATGTAATTTTTAATAATAACACTTATTTTATTTGATAACAGAATGCAATTTTCACTAGTAAATGGAGAAGCAAATGTTTGACTTTTGAGTAATAGCTTGCTATCTTTTAGAGGAATTGTCCAACTGTCTTTTGCTAGGAAACACAGACTTCTGGTTGCTGAATTCCTGCTAACTTTTTTTTTTTTTTGTATATACAATGTTCAACCTTAGATTAGATATATACAACTTAAGGTCTTCTTAAAGTGCTTGCTAGGATATTAGCACCTTTTAGTGCTAGTTTCTGGAGAGCTGCAGCTGTCACCCAAGTCTTAGTACTGAGCTAGCCATAATAACATGAAATTTGGTGTGTTGAAGAATCTTCTCATTTGAGGTACATCACAAGTTGTCCATATTAGAAAAAATATACACAGTCATACTGGGCTGTGTGCCAAAGAATATAAAAGACGTGCAATAGAGGAACCAAAGATTGTGAATGTGTAGATTTGTACCTGTTGGCACTGAAATCCTGATTTGGTCTAGTAAATTCAACTTTATTGCCTTGTTTCTGCTTTGATTGAATCTCAATATTTTACCTCTCGTCTACAAAATTCTCTAAAAATAAAGCCAAGATATAAAATGCTTTTAAAATCCTAAATAAGTTTTATATAAATTTCAGTTTTCTCTGAGACATTACTTCTAAAATAAAACCAGTGAAACTTCAGAACAAATAACATGAAGAACTGACATCTTAAGTCACTATTCTGTGTGCACTGAGAGATGCTGGCACTTGGAATACTCTCATCGTGCAAATCAAAACTACAATGAGATCTCATCTCACACCAGTCAGAATGGCCATCATCAAAAAATCTAGAAACAATAAATGCTGGAGAGGGTGTGCAGAAAAGGGAACACTCTTACACTGCTGGTGGGAATGTAAATTGATACAGCCACTATGGAGAACAGTATGGAGGTTCCTTAAAAAACTACAAATAGAACTACCATATGACCCAGCAATCCCACTACTGGGCATATACCCTGAGAAAACCATAATTCAAAAAGAGTCATGTACCAAAATGTTCTTTGCAGCTCTATTTACAATAGCCAGGACATGGAAGCAACCTAAGTGTCCATCATCGGATGAATGGATAAAGAAGATGTGGCACATATACACAATGGAATATTACTCAGCCATAGAAAGAAACAAAATTGAGTTATTTGTAGTGAGGTGGTTGGACCTAGAGTCTGTCATACAGAGTGAAGTAAGTCAGAAAGAGAAAAATAAAAACCGTATGCTAACACGTATATATGGAATCTAAGAAAAAAAAAAAAAGTCATGAAGAACCTAGGGGTAAGATGGGAATAAAGACACAGACTTACTAGAAAATGGACTTGAGGATATGGGGAGGGGGAAGGGTAAGCTGTGACAAAGTGAGAGAGTGGCATGGACATATATACACTACCAAACGTAAAATAGATAGCTAGTGGGAAGCAGCCGCATAGCACAGGGAGATCAGCTCGGTGCTTTGTGACCACCTAGAGGGGTGGGATAGGGAGGGTGGGAGGGAGGGAGACCCAAGAGGGAAGAGATATGGTAACATATGTATATGTATAACTGATTCACTTTGTTATAAAGCAGAAACTAACACACCATTGGAAAGCAATTATACTCCAATAAAGATGTTAAAAAAAAATAGGGGGCTTCTTTTGGTTTCAAGTGTGAATTACTTATATAAATGTCCTTTTAGAATCTGTTTATGTAGAGACCATATGGGATGTTAGAAAATGTTTTCACTTATTTCACAGGCCATTTGATTTGCTAATATACTTAAGTTTCAATATTCAATAGTCATTCATGTAACATTTTCTTTTACTGATGTGGTTTTGAAAAGTTTCAGGTACCTATGTGCAAATGCTTCTCAAGAACATTTCCTTGTCTCTGGGGTATGCTATGACTTTTACCCTCTCTTTGTCTTTTTTCTGGATTATTTTTAAAACATAGTGGTTTTCAAACATAGTGCATGTTTCAGAGAAAAGAATAAGACTTGGAGAAGAGCAGAGGTAGAGACAAGCCCATGTTTCTTCACATGGCCAGCAGAAGGGCAAAGGAAGGCCTTCTCTACTATTTTATGATTGACCAAAACACTTCAAGAGAACACTTTAATAAAAAGGTCCCTAATTTTATTCCTGGAAGTCTTTGATTATCTCAGTCTTTTGGCCCAAACTGATAGCAAATCAACAAGCAAGAACTTGAAACAATTTCTCATCCTTTTGCACAGTGGGAGTATGGGGCAGCTGGTAGGGTTAGGGAGTTGTTGGGTTTTTTTTTTTCATTTTAGCAGGTATTGTATATAAGTTACTTTATTCCCACATCTTCTCAATTGTTTTTTCCCTTTTTAAGCCCTTTTCCTCTCCTACTTGGCAAGATTTGGCTTTTCATCCAGAGATCTTTTTGCAACCTTTGTTCACTTTTAGCCTGTTGATAATCACCTTGCTGGGTTGAATGCCCACACGGACAGTTGTGCCACTGGCTTCTCCTGCTGCACACGTTCAGTGTAGATGATACATTTCTTCCTGTAAACTTGAACTGCTTTGCCAATTTGCTGACCTTTGTAGTGTCCTCACACAACCCGAACGTCATCATCCTTTCAGATGGACATGGGTTGGACATTGTACTTCTGTCTCAGCTCTTTGGAAAGAGGGAAAGACATAATCTTCCTGTGACAGTGGGAAAGTGAGTTGAAATGCTTTTATGGTTCTTCCTCTGGTCACAAGTCACAAAGGGATTGAACTTCATTTTGGCTGTTGCTGCTTCGGTAATGACCACAACAGGAAAGAGAAGATGGAGTTTTCAGAGAAGTTTCTCTAACTGTAATCTCTTCATTTGTTTGAGTGTGCAGTTCTGCCTTTCTAATCTCTGGTCAGCCTTCTGCCTGACCTACTCAATGTTTTTCCTTTGAAAAGCTGGAATTTATAATTTTCACACATTTGGAATCCTAGTCAGGCATTTAGTTGCCCCTTTTAAAATTAAGGTTTGGTTTAATCTTTTTTGTTGCTGTTGCTGGTGGTAACTTTCTTTCTAAGTTTAAAGAGGCATGTTTTAGACATATTAGGAAGAGAATGGCCTCTGGAGTCAGACATGTCAGGGTCTGGACCTGTATTCACCATGTACTGATTTTTCACTTCTTAAATTAGTTATATTACATGTCACATGTAAGTTGGTTGTAATAAGAATTGGTCTTATTACCATAAGACCACAGGTCTTATGTGATTGCACATAGGATCTGCTATGAAAATTCACTGACATCACACTTGTAAAGTACTACCCAGAGCCTAACACGTGAGTAACACTCTGTACACATGAGATTTCTTAAAATTTGAGGTATTCTAATGCTTATTTATTTTTGTGAAAGGATTTATGTTTAAAAAATAAATATATGTATATATAATTTCATTCATTCATCAAATATTTGTTGTACACCGTCTTTATGCCAGGCACAGGTTTAAAAGGTGGGAATATGTGGTGAATATTTAACAAATATTAAATTTATACAAGATTTTGCATTCTTATGGGGAAGATAGACAATAAACAAAATAAACATGCAAAATATATGTCAAATGATGATAACTGCATTGGAAAGGGGGTTGTGCCCTGAGCAGGTAATGCTTGAGTGGAGACTTAAAGGAGGTTAGAGAGTAAGCTGTGTATCTACCTAGGGGAAGAGGGTGTAAAAGTTAATAAACAGTAAGCTCAATTAAAACACAGTTTTCTATTTTATTCAATTTATTTATTATTTATTTATCGTTTATTTATTTATTTTTATATTTTTTAACATCTTTATTGGGGTATAATTGCTTTATAATGGTGTGTTAGTTTCTGCTTTATAACAAAGTGAATCAGCTATACATATACATATGTTCCCATATCTCTTCCCTCTTCAGTTTTCTATTTTAAATGTCAAGGGGGTGCTCTCATGCCCTACCATAATAGCAGAGCCCAACAGGAAGAGGAAAACTTCCTTTTGCCTGGCAAGAGCTCAGCCAAGGAAAGACTGTCACAACTCATTCAATGAAAAGCCACTATAACTTCAAAATCTCAATTCCTCCAATGGACTCTTTGTTTACTATAGCCCTCCCAACTTCCTTTTCCCTCCTATAAAAGAATTCTTCTCTCCTTCTTGGGGGAACTTGCATGTGGCTCACCACGGTTGCAGACCCTGAATTGCTATTCTTTGTTGATCCTGAATAAACCCATTTTTGCTGGAGAAATAACTGGCGGTCTATTGTTTAAGGTCCATAAGGGGATGGTAGGTACATTATCCTGAGGCAAGGAGGTCAGTGTGTCTAGAGTGAAGTAGGAGATGTGGTCAGATAGCAGAGGCTATATCATGAGGAACCTTCTAGGCTATATGTAAGGACTTTTGGTATCACTCTGAGTGAAAGTGGATCCAGTAGAGAGGTTTGAACAGAAAAATGGCATGATCTAATATTTTAAAAGAAAGCACTCAGGCTGCTCTGTTGAGAAAAGACTATTAGAAGGACTAGGTCAGAGGCAGGGGAGACCAGTGAGGAGGCTGTTACAGTGAATTGCAGGGGCCTGGACCAGAGTGGTAGGTGGCAGAGGAGGCAGTGAGAAGTAATTAGAATCTGGATGTATTTTTGCATATAGGGTTGATATGACTTCTTGAAGGATTATTGTAGGGAGTGGGGAAAGAAAGATAAGTAAAAGGTGACTCCAAAATTTTTGGCCCAAGAAACTGGGGCTAGTTGCTAGTCACTGAGAGGGAAAAACTGCAACATTAACACATTTGGAATGGAGGTAAATATGGAGATCAGAAGTTTGGATTGGAAACATTTAAGATTAAAATGCCTATTAGGCTTAGAAGTAGAAATGTTCATTGGGCCTATAAAGTCATGGGACTAGATGAGAGCTACCAGGGGAAGAGTGTATGTAGACAAGAGATGAAGCCCTGGGCCCCTCTAGCATTACGAGGTGCTGGAGATGAGGAGGAACTATCTGATTTGTAAGTATGTTGCTTGTAGTGAAAGTGTAGGGGAATATATTTTGAGGAAAATTACCTATATTCCACCTTGCTTCCCAATTCAAACCCTAAGAGAGTGAGGTATTGGCTTCCTGGAATAACAAATATTGCATATCTCTTGCTTAAGAAGCATATAATACTAGAAATGGTCACGGAATTTGTACAGAAAGTAGATTTTAAAAAGTCATCTCCACACTGGAGATACTAAAACCCCTAAAAAAAAAAAAGTCTACAGCAAGCATCAGTAAATTTAGAAATGGCTTATAAATACACCAAAAGTAGAAAAGTGGGGTAATGAACAGGACTGGAAAGTGATGGCCAGTGTTTCTAGGAAGTAGAACCATGCAGCTGGTTTAGAAATGGTTTGTTAGCGACAAGCCTTGGTGCAGGTTTCTAAAGAGAATATGAATTTGTAGAAAGGAGAGAATTTCAAAATCGAGAATGGCTTATTATCCACTGGATTAGCAGGGCTAGTTTTTCAGTGAGTGAGTCATTTCTTCCTTATTTTATCACTCAGTATCCCTGAAACAGAGGGCTCACTTGGAAGGAGCAACTGAGGAGAATTTAAGGAATGAACTATCTCTAAAGGTGTAGGTAGGGTTGAACCGGTAAGAGGGGCCTGGCTAGACCTTCTATAGGGCCAGGGAGCAGGGAAGGCAGCTGTGCTGCAGCTGCAGGAGAGGATCAGCTGACAGTAGCTGTGGCCTTCAGCAGAGGAACACAGGCACTGCTAACCTGCAGTCTGGCATGGAGGGAAGCAGAAGAATAAATACTCAGCCTCACCATCCTTCCATTTCCTGATGTCCTGTTGGAGCCTCTCATTGGTGGGATGCAGCGGGAAACCAGAGGGCAAGCAAATCTAGAGATGTGGTCCATACAAGTCAGCCTCCTGGGGCACAGATCAGGTCAGGAAGGATGGAGAGTGGATGGAGAGACAAAATGAAACCATCCAGTACACTTATCTCCATAAGAAAGTTTATAGTAAGTTTCTGGGAAAAGTCAGAGGATTATGAGAATTTTGGCACCATTAAGAACTTTGAACCATCATGAATGGAATGATAGATTCCCACTCCTTCAATGTTAAGTCTTTAAAAAAAAAGCTCACCTTATTTTCCCCTTTCTTCCTTTATTTGGCATCATTGTCCTATTTGATTGTTTTGTTTTGATAAAGCTCTGCTTATATTTGTTATTCAGTATTTATAAAGGCCTTGACATGCCTCTTCCCATATGAGAAGAGTCGGCTTCTAAGCTGGGTACCAGGTTTAAGCTATACAAAGTCTCGCTTGGCTATGGCACTGTGTAGTTTGTTTTCAAACTTTTCTTCTTATTAGTTGTACAGATGGTCCTCAACTTACAATTGTTTGACTGAGAATTTTTCTACTTTTACGATGGTGAGAAAGACATGCATTCAGTAGAAACTGTACTTCAGATTTTGAATTTTGATCTTTCCCAGGCTAGGGATATGTGGTACTATCTTCCTTCCTGATGCTGGGCGGTTAGCTGTTGCTCCCAGTCAGCCACATAATCAGGACGGGAAACAACTGATACACTTATGACCATTCTGTACCCATAGAACCATTTTTTCACTTTCAGTATAGTATTCAATAAATTACATGAGATATTCAACATTTGATTATAAAATAGGCTCTGTGTTAGATGATTTTGCTGAACTTTAGGCTAATACATGTGTTCTGACCACATTTAAGTTAGGGTAGGCTAAGTTATGATGTTCAGTAGGTATATTAATGCATTTTCGATTTATGATATTTTCAACATATGATGGGTTTATTGGGACATAACCCCATTGTAAGTTGAGGAAGATCTGTAATTGGATAACTTGTCATTAGAGATAGTTAAAATTCTCATTCTAGCAAAATAGTCACTCCCTAAATTGTAATTTTCCCCCTTCCATATACTGTTTCCTGTTAACCTCAATATTTGCAACCATTCTCTTTATGACTCTAAAACTTTCTCACTACAGACACCTCGTGAACATATTCAGTTCAACTATATAAGTAGAGTCAGTAAGATGAGGTAGAGTCTACAGAAAACATGTCACAAAATTATAATATTCAGGATGTGTAAAGTTATATTGAAAATTATCTTAGAACAAACATCATAATCTATTAGGAATATGCCAATCATTTGTAAATATCCATTACTTTCTCCTAAATGCATGTAGTTTTTGTCAAGGACTGCTAACGCTTCCCTAATATTGATTTTCTCCTTCTTTCTTTAGTAATAGAACGCTCAACATTTAGCTGGGCACAAGCCTGCTCAGATAAAGACCACATTTCCCAGTCACTCTTGCTGCTACGTTTTGGCCATATGTTTTAGGGTCCGAAAAATGGTATGTGAGCAGAATGCAGCCACACTGGTGAGAGCTGCAAAAGCCATCTTAGACCAGGGATGAAAGCCATGACTTGAGAATGGTAGAACAAAGTAGTAAGTGTCTAGGTCCTCAAGACCACAGAGCTGCTATATAAGCCCTGGACTGTTTATGCTCTAGCTCTTACAAGAGAAAGAAATCAATGTCTATTTGTCTGAGCTATTGTTTCTTGGCCTTTGTGACAGCAGTCAGACGTATCCCAATTTACTCATGGTCCTTCTAATAAAGGCCTGTGTGCTAAATTACAACAGTAGTTGCATTTATTATCTGTTGATAGAGAACATACATAATGACAAAGAGGTATTATAAATGCAGGAAGATTTTAAGTGAATTTTTTAAAATTAATCACAGCTACAAGCATTTGAACACGTAAGTGAGATATATTGTTTATTCACTCTATTGATAATGCTTGGACTGGCAATGCGGACTTAAGGACTCTGCCAGACCCCTACTCCACATGAATTTTTGAAGTCCATGGACTTAGGCCTTAGAGTTGAAAATGAGATTAGGCAGTATAAGAGCCAGCTTAGAAGGTACAAATAAAGTCTGAAATGCCAGGTCAACTATATTGCTGTAGACTATAACCAGGTACATGAAGAGAGCTGAGGCCCAGAGGGTCCAGCATCTAGAGTGGACACTGTGGCAACTTCCCCAACATCACTTTAATGCTTTCCCATCACAGAGCAGTCATCCCACTTGGTAGGGGGGTGCTAGGTTGAATAGTGTCCCCCCAAATTCATGTCCACCTGGAACCTATAGAATGTGACTTATGTGGAAATAGGATCTTTGCAGATATAATCAAGTTAAGATGAGGTCATGCTCGATTAGGGTTGTCCCTAATCCAGTGATTGGTGTCATTATAAGAAGAGGGAAATTTAGACACACACCCATAGAAAATCACCATGGGAAGACAGAGGCAGAGATTGGAGTTATGCTGCCACAAACCAAGGAACACCAAGGACTGCCAGCAACCACCAGAAGCTAGAAGAAGCAAGGAGGGATTCTTTCTTAGAGTCTTCGGAGAGAGCATGGCTCAGCAAACACCTTGATTTTGGACTTCCAGCCTTCAGGATGATAAGAGAACAAATTTTTGTTGTCTTAAGTCGCCCAGTTTCTGGTACTTTGTTATGGCAGCCCTAGGAAACTAATACAATGGAACTGATCCTACCCCCAGTTGCAGGATGGGAATATATTCATGTTTAACAACGAAGGCATGATCCATCCAAACAGAAGAGATGCCTCCTGCATTGCTGGAGCTGGGTCCAAATGGATCCCTGCTTTGCAGATGTTAACTTTTTGCTTGCTGGATAAAGACGGATCAGAGGGATTCAGGCTGATGCAGTGAGGAACATCTGGGAGACTTAGAGCATTGGCTTCTTATCACCTGGTTTAGAAGCACTTCAATAGTTTAAAAACCTATGGAATTGTATCAGTGTGTGCCAGGCATATGCCTTGGTTGGTCTTTCCTTCTTGCCACTACAGGTGATTCAAGAGTGGCCCAAATTGGGCCAATCAAAATGAAGCTCAGGACTTTTATTCTTTGGCTGGGGGAGAACATGCCCTTTCTTGGGAGGTGTGAATGTGAAAGAACCCTGGTTGCTGTGAGCTGAAATTTTACAACCTGGAAAGAAGCTAGCCTAAGGACAGAGCCAACAATCAAAGAAGGAAGAACTACACAACTGCAGCCAAATCATTTGGAACTCTGGTCATTTGCACCTGAATCTCTCCCATCCTTTGAACTATTAGTTATTTGGGCCAATAAATTTGCTTTATTGTTTCTGCAAGTTTGAGTTGGTTTTTCTGTTTTTTGTAACTAGAAGCATCCTAACTGATATAGTCCCTGGAACTTTCTTAGCAGATATTTATTAGGTCCTTCTCTTTGAAACATCTTATTTTGATGTCCACTAGTGTAATTATTTTGTAATTACCTTTTACCTTTGTGTTCTGTTAATAAATGAGACATGAGGCAGGCTTTAAGGAAATAGGACTTTGATGAAAGACTACTGTCGTCAATTTTATACTGAATCCTTATTTTAGAACACAACTCAAAAGCAAATAGACACGTGTATTCACACACACACACACACACACACACACACACACACACACACACCTGCAATTTCCCCAACTGCATTCCGTGCCGTACATAATAAGAACTAACTTGTATTATAGATGCAGTTGACGGACAAAATGGTACAAACAAATGGGAGAGCATCTGTAATCTATGCAGAATAGTGGAAAAATAAAGTATTAACTCAAAGAAATATGGCTTTGTGAATAAAATTCTCTTCCTTAAGAATAACTGAAAAATAAATCAAGTGGTAGTGCAAGGGCCAATTTAAATATAGAAGTTAGCAAAGGAATGGAGATGGAGAGACATGAATAGAGGCAGCCAGGGAAAAATCATGAAGCTGAAACTCCTTTTCCTCTGTCTCAGCCTTCAAAATAAATCTCTCTTTTGCAGGGGCCATTTCAAAAACAGGGCTAAGGAGGGGCAGAAACAAAGCACCAGTGTCCTCTGTGGCCCCTAAAAATGAAAAATTTTAGTTAACTCAGTTGACTTAGGTAACCTTGAATTACTGTTCATCTATTTGCATACTGAATTTGAGGCTTCTTGCTTTATACTCTGCAGTTACTGTCTATACATTGTTAACAATAAATATTAGAAAATGCAATTCCAGATTTAGCCAACATTTCAGTCACCTCTGATTGACTTTGAAATTAGTATATTGCTCTCAATAATAATGAAAAAGAATTTTAGAAAGGAAACCATGAAGATGATAAAGTAGCTTTTCCCAGTATGCAATGCATGTTAAATTGCTGGTGTCTGAAGAATATGGAACTGAGATTTTATCAATACATGCAGTATCACACATTTCCTATTTTAGTTGCTAATTAGTATTCAGGTGTGCAGCAGAATACATGAAATTAAATGCTAATGCTGTTTCATTTGTGATTTAACGTGTACAAGTTGTTACTATATACAGCATTACCTTGTCTATGCACATGTATTATTGTTTTTTTCTTTTTTCTTTGTAATCATATTATCTTCATGTATCATTTGATTCAATCTTCTAAGGGCATGATATGAATAAATATTCTCGGTTTCAAAAAAATCATTACCTTCTATAGTTTAGACATGAAAATAAGAGCTATCTGAGAGTCATTTTTAAAAGGCTTTAAATGAGGACTTAGTTTAATTGGCCCACTAGTATAGAAATTTTAGCTTTTTCCTATATTTTGTTTCACTTAATTTGTGATTAACAGCTACATAAAATTGAGAACCACCTAATGGAAGTAGTTTTATAAATATTGCATGCCATTTTATGTTCTTCAATTTGTACTTCCCTTATCATGTATTTTTATGTTAAAAAATTTCAAAGTTAATG
This sequence comes from Delphinus delphis, assembly GCF_949987515.2. Classification (NCBI taxonomy): domain Eukaryota; kingdom Metazoa; phylum Chordata; class Mammalia; order Artiodactyla; family Delphinidae; genus Delphinus; species Delphinus delphis. Next base: position 82,104,881 of record NC_082689.1, read on the forward strand.
TGTTAGGAAGTAACTAGCTACTTTAGTTAGATTTCTCTTCCTTAAAGAAAATTACTATAATGGTCACTTTTGCTAAAATGCAATTACTGTCACTAACAGTCAATCATATTTTTATACAAGAAACTTTAACAACCTTTGAATGTATTAAGAAAAGTATATGAAAAAGACTCAGTGTGAAATAAGACTAGACAACCAACCTTCCTCCACCTGAATATTTGATGTGAAAAAACTCAGCTCCCTTTCTTGTAATTCATTTTAATGCCTATCTAAGATCACTGTGAAAGTTTTGTAATATAGTAGTAAGCAAGTTTCTTAGAATATCATTGAAAAATGCTATGTGTATTCAACAACTTGTTACTATTATTGTTTCTGGTGAATAGTTTACCCCTAATCCATAAGAATCTGTAGTTCTCAAGTTTTTCGAGTTAAACCAAAAGACATAATTTGAAAAGGTTTAACACTGTTATATTCCAATAGATGAAAATATCTCCGCATGAAAAGTGAAGGTTAGGAAATACAAACTGTATCAGCTCTTGGCTTTTATAAAAAGATCACTAGTTGTGGTCAGAAACATTTTTTGTGTGTGTCTCAAAGTATTGTGTAGTCACATGGAGATGTATTTTTTCCCCAAAGCATCTGTAATATACTCATGAAGACAGAATACTAAATATACATGAGATTACTGCTACTCAAAACATTATACCCCTCGTATAGTATTGGGAGAAACAGATGACTTGGTCCATACTGTTATTTAATAAGGTGTATTCACATGATGAATATGTTTAAGTGGGACATTAAAATATACTAAAGAGGGCTTCCCTGGTGGCACAGCGGTTGAGAGTCTGCCTGCCGATGCAGGGGACACGGGTTCGTGCCCCGGTCTGGGAAGATCCCACATGCCGCGGAGCGGCTGGGCCCGCGAGCCATGGCCGCTGAGCCTGTGCGTCCGGAGCCTGTGCGTCCGGAGCCTGTGCTCTGCAACGTGAGAGGCCACAACAGTGAGAGGCCAGCGTACCGAAAAAAAAAAAAAAAGATTATTTTATGTAGCTATTGTACTAAAACACAAATTAACGTCTCGTAGCATAGGCGATCACAGCTCTGTTCTCTCTCTTAATCCTCCCTGTCCTCCTCTCTACCCTCACATCTGTTTTGTCTATTTCCTGTAGTATCTTTAATGGTATCTCCATCCAGCTAGTCTCCTAAACTGTATACATGAAAGGAATTCTTATTCCTCCCTCCTCCTTAGCTCCTTCATTCAATCCATTACTACTCATTTCCATTTGAACATTACAGGATGTCTAGTTTAGCCCCGTGTCAGGCTTCTCTGTAACCTCCATAAGGTCTCTGTGTAATCAGTCTCGCTCCTTTGTCATTGTCCCTTCTCCCTGCTTCCAGAGTTATCTTTCCAAACTCCTTGACATGACATATTATTTCCATCCCATTCTGTCTGTTCTCACTCCCTGTCAGCTTCCTGGATATCCCTTCCACTGTGATATAGTTAATCCACAATGTCCTATTACAGTGGGTGCTGTCTTTCTTCCTGGAATACCATTTTCTAGTGTCTCTGATTAGAAAATTATTGTTTCTCTATCAAGATCTTCATCTAAAAGGCTTTCTCTGACACCGCAGGCAAAATGACGTGTTTGTTCCTCTGTGCTGTCACAGCTGTCTGGATACCAGTGGTTCGTAGTACTGTCTGTGTTTCTTGAGCTTTCCTCTCCTCCACTCTGAGCTTCTTGAGGACAAGGACGTATCTTATTCTTTTTGGTATCCCTAGTGCTAAGCTTAGTGCGTGACAATACAGTGGGCTCGAAATCAGAGTGAAGAAATGAGGGAATGAAGAAATTCTTTGGTACTTTTAGTTGTGAACAAACGTCAGTGCTATGACTTAAGGATTAACATTCTGTCCAGAAACAAAGCCACTAAGAAAAATGATAATTTTAAGACAAACGATAAAAATAAACTTTTACCAATTTACCTCAAAGTAAAATCCATTACAATTAGAGGTCGTTCTTCATCATTAGGAAGCCTCTCCATTTTTATGGATTCTTTTTTTTTTTGTATTAAAAAATATGAGTTGTGCATGACCAATGGGTTACAGCAGCATGCATCATTATTTGTTAATAAAAAAAATTCCAAGCAAAGGCAAAACATTCCAGGATAGCTGCTGGACATTAGATTTCTTTCATTTCCCTCAAAGCTAAAGCTGCCCATAAAGTTCATCTGGTGGAGATTTTTTGAATGCATTTTACATTGAGATAGCAGCAGGCCAGTCCTATATACAGAAAACTGCGTTTGGTTCTACTGCCAATATGTGCTTTTTTTTCCTACAGTTCATCTGTTATCAGAGAACTAATAAAGGTGCTTCTTTATGTCACTGTCATGCTTTCTAGAAAAGGGAAAAGAATAATAACATAAACTTCAACATCTTCCCTCTCTCAATTAACAAAGATCTTACAGCTCTTTGATTTAAAGTACATTTGCATTAGACACCATTTTAATCTGGCCATGACCCCTGGATTACTTCAGGAGTGGCTCCTCCTTCATTCTAGGGATTTCGGTGGAAATGACAGACCCAGTGTCCCGCCAGCTTCTGCTGTGGGAGCGGGCAGGAGACCCAAGCCTGTTCAATCATAGTATCTCATCCTTCTGTCTTACAGTGTTTGATGCAAGTGGTGGGCAATGATCTGGACAAGGCAATTTGGAACCATTCAATGTGTGTGTGCGCGTGGGGGTGGGAGGAGGAGAGAAATGGCTTATTTATTTTTTGCATTCAAGATGTAAGGATGCACACTTGGGAGATACTGGCAGTTATGTCTTCTGACAGGTGGAGATAGCCTGCTTAGGGTACGAAAACATGACCCTTACCCATAAAGAGAAGCAGAGACTAGCATAGTTGAGAGATGGTGAATAAACCCTAATGATATTATTTGCACCCCTGAACTTAGCTATGCCTGAAGTGACAGCCATCCTTAAATTTCCAGGTTACGAGCCAATAAATCCCCTCTTTTTTTCTTAAGCTAGTTTGAGTTCTTGCAACCAAAACAGTATGCATCAGAGTGACATTATGATGAAAAAAACTAAGTGTTATGGCTGTTTAAGTATGAAATGTCAGGGTTAAATACATAAACTCATGATCTGTTACCACATGGGAAGTAGATTCTGGACATGGACCCTCTGACATCTCTCAGTGTTTTCTGCCCTAGAACACTTGAAAGTTCTAGCAAATCATTTTATTTCATACTCTCCTATTTTAAATACAACTTTCAGTTGATTCACAATAAAAGTACTAACGTGGTGGGATGTCTTTTCCCCTGTCAATTTCCCCACATTCTCTTCCCATGTGGTTTCAGGTTAGAGGTGGCCACAATTGAAATTTGAGCCGGATTTGGCACCAAAGGGCAGCCACTTCTAGGCTCAGAGGATTGCTGCAGGGCAGGTGCTGTTGAACCTTGTGCATATTGTCACAGACCTGCTGTTGGCAAGGAGCACCTCCTGGGCCCACAGCACCTCCAGCTACCATCGAACTCCTTCAGCTTCTGAGAATCCTGGGCCGGGGGCACATACAGCTCTGTAGCAGAGGATGCTGGCTTATCTCACAAGTTGCCCAAATCACTGGGACTGGAGGCAGTGCTGATTAGGTGAACTTTCAGTTTTTCCTCGCAGGCTGTAGTTTGTCCTTGGTTGCTCTACTTCATTCTCTTCCTGACTGCTGATGCTCAGGCTTAGCACCAGATTTAGAGGCAGCAGACATCCATGACTGCATAAGGCTAATGCCTACAGTAGTGAATTCCTTGTTCTCTGTCACTCATACTGGCTTTGCCTGTCTGATGGAACCCTAACTCACAAGCAGGCTGTTTTTTGTTATTCATTTCTAAAGCAATCTGAGAGCTTCTCTCTTATTGGGAAACAACACTGATGAGGTTGAAAAAATACAGGCTTTGTACTCAGGCTTTACATGCTACCTTTGGCACTTTGGTGCTTGTTATCTGTGTGTCTTTGACCAACTTATTTGATCTCCTGATGCCTTAGTTTCTTCAGCTATCAAATGGGGACGAGTATATCTGCCAATGGGACTGCTATTGGGAGTCACAAAGAAATAGCATTTGTTTTGCCACTAGACTATTGTTCATTATTGCAGTCCCAGCATCTAGCTCAAAAATTACTATATTGTACCTATTCCATAATCTTTTCTAAATTGATGGATAAATGAGTATGTGCTTAATTCATGTTATTCTCCTCATTCTTTATTTGAGGAGTTGTGGTAGAGTAGATTTTTGCTCAGATAATACTTAGTCTCTCCCTCTTCAACATCTCCAAGAGAGAAGTTTATTTCCCTCTCCCGTTGATGTTGAACTTAGCCATGTGACTGCCTTGGCCAGTGGGATGTTAGAAATATGAGCAAAGGTTTGACATGTGCGTCCACACTAAGATTTTCCCACTTTCTCTTCTGTCTCCATCAAGAAAAGAATATACCCAAGTAGCTACTGCTTCAGCCTGGGCCTCGGAATGAGACCAGTGAATGAGAGCAATTCTGGTCTAGTCTGAAGCAAAGACACTCCTCCAGCTGACCCACAGATATGTGACTAAGAATCAATGCTTATCTTTCTGACTTAAGTACTGGGGTGGTTTGTTACAGAACACTCGACTGATACAGAGGGGGTTAATTGTAAAGATAGAACATATACTTATAGATTTAGCATGTAAAAGAAACTTTAAAATTCACTTGGGTCAATGTGCCTATTATAAATTAGATAGATAGATTTGAACAATAGTTTAAGACTCTCTTTGGTCAGATTAATCCATCTTCTAACATAGCCCATAAGTATCAATTCTGGTCATAGTCCTGAAATAGCTGGAAGGGGCATTCAAAGAGCATAAGACTTGGCAGCTATCCTCGAAGAGTACAAGAATATGTCCTTAAGAAAAGTGAGAATCTTCTTTAAAAAAAAAAAAGATACCTCATCTCAGAGTCTTCAGCTGGCTCAGTAGGATCTTTCTGTTACTTATCATTTGGACATGTAGAAAGAATTCTGCACTACTTACAGGCCATGACCTTGGAGAAGAAGAAAGTCAACTTCATTTCCTCATCTTTAAAAGGAGGATATAATAGTTACCACCCAATGGAGTTGTGAAACCTAAATGAAAGCATGAATACAAAGCTCTTAGCACACTGTCTGGCACATAATAAGTGGCCAGTATCAGTTAGCCCTTGTTGTAGTTGTTATTCTCATGTGTGACAGAATGTTTGGGTAAGAGGCCGGGTTAATTCTGCCATGCTAAGCCATGGTGAAGTGATAAGCATATCATAATTTTTTTTTTTTACAACTATTCTTATGGAGTCTGTTGGATCAGATTTAAAATTTCCTTTCCTTGGGTAAGGAATCCAAATACTCTTAGTTATCTTAGCTGTTCACTTATGAATTATCTACTATTTTTTCACATTTCTTATTTTATTTGTAAAGACTATGAATCAAGGAAGGTGTGATCTGAGCCAACAACAGTGGGACAATAATAGCCTGGTACAGAGTACATATTTTATGATTTTATTTTATTTTTTCTGGCAATATTCATTCCCATCCTATCTTTCTCTATTCTTAGCCAAAAGTTTGGTAGGTGGGACTTACCCTATTTTCAGCCCTGGACTGGACCTTGTTTGGCTTTTCAGTGTCTCTTCCCTGTGGCCCTTGTGATTGGTTCAGAGTTAGGCATGTGATCCAATCTGGACCAGAAATATCCTGAACCAAAATTTGTATTTGACTGTTGGAGTTTTTCTTTTCTTGGCTGGCAAGATATTAAGATATCAGCTGTGCAGTTGCTGCAGATGGGGCCACTAGGGGCAAAGACATGGAGCTAGAGAATAAAAGCAACAGCAAGGAAGGTAAAGTGTGGAGATGGAGACAAGTTGCCTCACAGTTAAAATCCATGAAGCTGCTAAATTCAGCCTTGCCTCAAGTCAGAACTGCTTCTGGATTTCAGCTCCTTAAGCACTGTTTAAAGCAGCTTGAGTTGGGTTTTCTGTTATCTGCAACATAAAGAGTAATGCACCTACATGCCACAACCTTATCTATATATGACCTGTGAAGAGCTCAAGTGATCAATAATAAAGATAAGGTTTTAAAATACCTTTTTTAAAATAAATGAAAGTTCTGCTTTAGCACTGTGGCACATTCAGCTGGCTGCCCATTTTTCACTGTTTTTTTTCCTTCCTTTTGACTTCGGGTGTGTAGCAGAATAAGGATCCCTTAACTACACTTTCAAAACACTTTCTTAAGAAAATATAATGTAAGACATAATGCTAGATGAAAAAGCAGGACAAAAAATTTCTATATACATACACACATATAATACGTGTATAATTCTATATGTAGTATAATCTCAACTATGTAGACATATATAGGAAAATATTACTTTCATAATCAAAATAGAATAAACATTTTAAAAAGTATTTCTTCCACTATTAACATAGAATGTTGTCCTTTTTAGGCATGAAACACCCCCTCACTATCTAGACAGTCCTTGTGACACTTGTGTTATGCTCATTTGTCACACAATCATTTCACTTTAGAACTAGATTGTGATCAAACATTACAGCACATTAATTCCCCAGTGAGACAAGTTAGAATATAGTGTGCCCTACTGTTTTGTCACATTTTCCCCTTGTTATTGTAACATTCTTTTAACATCACCAAATTTGGTTCTTTTATCGAAATGATTGACTCCTAAATTGGAAGATTTGTTTGATGGTTAGGCTCCATATCTGGAGTTAGAGAGTTCTGCTTAAGATTTATAAGAGCATGTGAGTGGCGTTATCATCGTCAGCCTTACATAACACATATATCAGGTACAAGGTTTCCCATTCTTGAAACTGTAGTTCAGAAACAAAGAGAAAGTAAAAGAAAAACTTTCCATTCTTGAAGGTAAGTATAAAATGTTTTAGTGATTTTTTATGCACTCTCTAATCATTGCTAAATTTTATTGCTCTTATTTTGATATATACCTTTAACAATATTTGTCCTTCTGGTGAAGCAAAGGAAATGAGTTGTTCAAGGTAGAGGGCTAATAAAGCTGACATCAATTTAATAAGAATTTTGAAATATCATTGACGTGGTTGATTTGTAAGCTCCATGACTAATTTTGTTGCTTTTAATGGTCATGAGAGTATGTTTACACTTTCAGGAGTACAGACAAAGTGATGGAGTGGTTAACAGGAGGGGAAAAAGTCACAAAAGGGTATGATGCATACGTTTTCCTAATGAGTGATATAATAGCTAAGGTGTTTTTAAAATGTGAGTTATTTTCTAATGTCTTTGACCATACATAGCTTCTTAGGGCTGAGACTCTTAGCCTCTGAGATGCAGCGTTGAGGGGTTGTGGTGAGAGAAGAAAGAAAAGAGAAGTGGAAAACAGCCTTGAGGATTTGCTCTGTGCTGGTTCCACAAGGAGGTGAGAATACTGTAGTTTTCTCAAAGTTGACTTTTAAAACTCCGATGATACAATGCAGCCACGGTTATATAATACTGGTGACAGAGAAAAAAAATCTACATTCATCATTTAGGTTCTTTTGGTGTTGTAATGAGTGAGCTACTCAAGGTCATTATTCGAACTAAAGTATAAACCTAATTCACAGTAAAATAAGACAAATTATCACAGGATGTTACTAAACTTTGATTCAACCTAGATGTTAAGTCATGTATCTTGACACATTAAATCACAGTAAATGAACATTTCTTTTTCTATCAAGATATGTATCCTAATATACTCAATTGTAGATAAGATGATAGATTTCTGTCAAGATATTTACACTAATATGGCCTGGCCCACCAAGCTGAGGTGTTAGCGCAGCCATTTCTCACTAGGCACTCTGTTCTTCATGCCTCTGCATGAAGCACCCTGTGAACAAGTGAAACTTGACAAAGCACAAAGGAAAAGAAAAAAAAAAAAAGTAAGCTGCAAACCCTCTGAAAAATATGCCTCTGCACCTCTAGCTCTTGAGGAGGTTGGCATCTTCAGTGGAGTCTCCTACTGCAGGGTGACCTTCAAGATGGTGGAGGAGTAAGATGTAGACATTCACCTTCCTCCCCACAAATACACCAAAAAAAACATCTACATGTGGAACAACTCCTACAGAACCCCTACTGCATGATGGCAGAAGACCTCAGACTTCCCAAAAGGCAAGAAGATCCCCATGTACATGGCTGTGTGGCTGACAGGGTCTTGGTGCTCCAGGCGGGTGTCAGACCTGAGCCTCTGAGGTGGGATAGCTGAGATCAGGACATTGGGCCACCAGAGACCTCCTGGCCCCATGTAATATCAATTGGTGAGAGCTCTCCCAGAGATCTCCATCTTAACGTTAAGACGCAGCTCCACCCAACGGCCAGCAAGCTCCAGTGCTAGATGCCCCATGCCAAACAACTAGCAAAACAGGAACACAACCCCACCCATTAACAGAGAGGTTGCCTAAAATCATACTAAGTTCACAGACACGCCAAAACGCACCACTGGAGAAGTCCTGCCCACCAGAAAGACAAGATCCAGCCTCACCCACCAGAACACAGGCACCATCCCCTCCACCAGGAAGCCTACACAAGCCACTGAACCAACCTCATGCACTTGGGGCAGACACCAAAAAAAATGGGAATTACAAACCTGCAGTCTACGAAAAGGATACCCCAAACAGAGTAAACAAAATGAGAAGACAGAGAAATAGGCAGCAGATGAAGGAGCAAGGTAAAAACTAACCAAACCAAACAAATTAAGAGAAAATAGGCAGTCTACCTGAAAAAGAATTCAGAGTAATGACAGTAAAGATGATCCAAAATCTTGGAAATAGAATGGAGAAAATACAAGAAATGTTTAACAAGGACCTAGAAGAATTAAAGAGCAAAAAAATAATGATGAACAACATAATAAATGAAATTAAAAAGACTCTAGAAGCAATCAATAGCAGAATAAGTGAGGCAGAAGAACTGATTAGTGACCTGGAAGATAAAATAGTGCGAATAACTACTTCAGGGCAGACCTGGATGATACAATAGTGGAAATAACTACTTCAGGGCAGAGCAAAGAAAAAAGAATGAAAAGAATTGAGGACAGTCTCAGAGACCACTGGTGCAACATTAAACACACCAACATTTGAATTATAGGGGTTGCAGGAGAAGAAGAGAAAAAGAAAGGGTCTGAGAAAATATGTGAAGAGATCATAGTTGAAAACTTCCCTAACATGGGAAAGGAAATAGTCAATCAAGTCCAGGAAGTGTAGAGAGTCCCATACAGGATAAATTCAAGAAGAAACATGCCAAGACACATATTAATCAAACTATCAAACATTAAATACAAAGAAAAAATATTAAAAGCAGAGAGGGAAAACCAACAAATAAATACAAGGGAATTCCCATAAGGTTAACAGCTGATCTTTCAGCAGAAACTCTGCAAGCCAGAAGGGAGTGGCAAGACATATTTAAAGTGGTGAAAGGGAAGAACCTACAACCAAGATTACTCTACCCATCAAGGATCTCATTGCGATTCGATGGAGAAATTAAAAGCTTTACAGACAAGCAAAAGTTAAGAGAATTCAGCACTACCAAACCAGCTTTACAACAAATGCTAAAGGAACTTCTCTAGGCAGGAAACATAAGAGAAGGAAAAGACGTACAAAAACAAACCCAAAACAATAGGAACATACATATCGATAATTACCTTAAATGTAAATGGATTATATTCTCCAAGCAACAGAAATAGACTGGCTGAATGGATACAAAAATAAGACCCATATATACGCTGTCTACAAAAGATCCACTTCAGACCCAGGCACACATACAGACTGAAAGTCAGGGGATGGAAAAAGATACTCCATGCAAATGGGAACCAAAAGAAAGCTGGAGTAGCAATTATCATATCAGACAAAATAGACTTTAAAACAAAGACTATTACAAGAGACAAAGAAGGACACTACATAATGATCGAGGAATCCATACAAGAAGAAGATATAACAATTGTAAATATTTATGCACCCAACATAGGAGCACTTCAATATATAAGGCAAATATTAAGAGCCATAAAAGGGGAAATGGACAGTAACACAATAATAGTAGGGGACTTTAACACCCCACTTTCACCAATGGACAGATCATCCAAAATGAAAATAAATAAGGAAACACAAGCTTTAAAAGACACATTAGACAAGATGGACTTAATTGATATTTATAGGACATTCCATCCAAAAATAACAAAATACACTTTCTTCTCAAGCACTCACAGAATATTCTCCAGGATAGACCATATCTTGGGTCACAAATTTAAGCCTTGGTAAATTTAAGAAAATTGAAATCATATCAAGTATCTTTTCCGACCACATGCTATGAGACTAGATATCAATTACAGGGAAAAAAATGTAAAAAATACAAACACATGGAGGCTAAGCAATATGCTACTAAATAACCAAGAAATCACTGAAGAAATCAAAGAGGAAATCAAAAAATACCTAGAAACAAATGGCAATGAAAACACGATGACCAAAAACCAGTGGGATGCAGCAAAAGCAGTTCTAAGAGGGAAGTTTATAGCAATACAATCATACCTCAAGAAACAAGAAACATCTGAAACAAACAACCTAACCCTACACCTAAAGCAACTAGAGAAAGAAGAACAAAAAAACCCCAAATTTAGCAGATGGAAAGAAATCATAAAGATAAAATAAGAAATAAATGAAAAAGAAATGAAGGAAACAATAGCAAAGATCAATAAAACTAAAAGCTGGTTCTTTGAGAAGATAAACAAAACTGATAACCCATTAGCCAGACTCATCAAGAAAAAAAGGGAGAAGATTCAAATCCACAGAATTAGAAATGAAAAAGGAGAAGTAACAACTGCCACTGCACAAATACAAGGATCATGAGAGATTACTACAAGCAACTATATGCCAATAAAATGGACAACCTGGAAGAAATGGACAAATTCTTTGAAAAGCACAACCTTCCAAGATGGAACAAGAAAGAAACAGAAAATATGAACAGACCAATCACAACCACTGAAATTGAAACTCTGATTAAAAATCTTCCAACAAACAAAAGCCCAGGACCAGATGGCTTCACAGGTGAATTCTATCAAAATTTAGAGAAGAGCTAACACCTATCCTTCTCAAACTCTTCCAGAATGTAGCAGAGGGAGGAATACTCCTAAACTCATTCTACGAGGCCAACATCACCCTGATACCAAAACCAGACAAAGATGTCACAAAAAAAGAAAACTACAGGCCAATATCACTGATGAATATAGATGGAAAAATCCTCAACAAAATACTAGCAAACAGAATCCAACAGCACATTAAAAGGACCATACACCATGATAAAGTGGGGTTTATCCCAGGAATGCAAGGATTCTTCAATATATGAAAATCAAACAGTGTGATACACCATATTAACAAATTGAAGGATAAAAACCATATGATAATCTTAATAGATGCAGAAAAAGCTTTCAACAAAATTCAACACCCATTTATGATAAAAACTCTCCAGAGGGCTTCCCTGGTGGTGCAGCGGTTGAGAGTCTGCCTGCCGATGCAGGGAACACGGGTTCGTGCTCCGGTCTGGGAAGATCCCACATGCCGTGGAGCGGCTAGGCCCGTGAGCCATGGCCGCTGAGCCTGCGCATCCAGAGCCTGTTCTCTGCAACAGGAGAGGCCACAACAGTGAGAGGCCCATGTACCGCAGAAAAACAAAACAAAACAAAACAAAAAACTCTCCAGAAAGTAGGCATAGAGGGAACTTACCTCAACATAATAAAGGCCATATATGACAACTCCACAGCTAACATCGTTCTCAATGGTGAAAAAGTAAAACCATTTCCTCTAAGATCAGGAACAAGACAAGGTTTCCCACTCTCACCACTATTATTCAACATAGTTTTGGAAGCTTTAGTCATGGCAATCAGAGAAGGAAAAGAAATAAAAGGAACCCAAATCAGAAAAGAAGTAAAACTGTCACTGTTTGCAGATGTCATAATACTACACACAGAGAATCCTAAAGATGCTACCAGAAAACTTCTAGAGCTAATCAATGAATTTGGTAAAGTTGCAGGATACAAAAGTAATGCACAGAAATCTCTCACATTCCTATAAACTAATGATTAAAAATCTCAAAGAGAAATTAAGGAAACACTCCCATTTTTCACTGCAACAAAAAGATTAAAATACCTAGGAATAAACTTACCTAAGGAGAAAAAGGACCTGTATGCAGAAAACTATAAGACACTGATGGAAGAAATTAAAGACAATACACACAGATGGAGAGATATACTGTGTTCTTGGATTGGAAGAATCAACATTGTGAAAATGTGCACACTACCCAAAGCAATCTGCAGATTCAATGCAATCCCTATCAAACTACCACTGTCATTTTTCACAGAACTAGAACAAAAAAATTCACAATCTGTATGGAAACACAAAAGACCCTGAATAGCCAAAGCAACCTTGAGAAAGAAAAACGGAGCTGGAGGAATCAGGCTCCCTGACTTCAGACTATACTACAAAGCTACAGTAATCAAGACAGTATGGTACTGGCACAAAAACAGAAATATAGATCAACAGAACAGGATAGAGAGCCCAGAGATAAAGCCACACACATCTGGTCACCTTATTTTTGAAAAAGGAGGCAAAAATATACAATGGAGAAAAGACAGCCTCTTCAATAAGTGGTACTGGGAAAACTGGACAGCTACATGTAAAAGAATGAAATTAGAACACTTCTTAACACCATACTCAAAAATAAACCCAAAATGGATTAACGATCTAAATGTAAGACCAGACACTATAAAACTCTTAGAGGAAAACACAGGCAGAACACTCTATGACATAAATCACAGCAAGATCCTCTTTGACTCACCTCCTAGAGAAATGGAAATAAATACAAAAATAAACAAATGGGACCTAATGGAACTTCAAAGCTTTTGCAAAGCAAAGGAAATCATAAACAAGACCAAAAGACAACCCTCAGAATGGGAGAAAATATTTGTAAACAAAGCAACTGACAAAGGATTAATCTCCAAAATACACAAGCAGCTCATGCAGCTCAATATCAAAAAAACACAGCCCAATCCAAAAATGGGCAGAAGACCTAAATAGACATTTCTCCAAAGAAGATATACAGATTGCCAACAAACACATGAAAGGATGCTCAACATCACTAATCATTAGAGAAATGCAAATCAAAACTACAATGAGGTATCACCTCACACCAGTCAGAAAGGCCATCACCAAAAAAATCTAGAAACAATATATGCTGGAGAGGGTGTGGAGAAAAGGGAACCCTCTTGCACTGTTGGTGGGAATGTAAATTGATACAGCCACTATGGAGAATAGTATGGAGATGCCTTAAAAGACTAAAACTAGAACTACCATACGACCCAGCAATCCCACTACTGGGCATATACCCAGAGAAAACCGTAATTCAAAAAGACGCATGCACCCCAATGTTCATTGCAGCTCTATTTACAATAGCCAGGACATGGAAGCAACCTAAGTGTGCCTCGACAGATGAATGGATAAAGAAGATGTGGCACATATATACAATGAAATATTACTTAGCCATAAAAAGAAACAAAATTGAGTTATTAGCAGTGAGGTGGATGGACCTAGAGTCTGTCATACAGAGTGAAGTAAGTCAGAAAGAGAAAAACAAATACCGTATGCTAACACATATATACGGAATGTAAAAAAAAAAAAAAGTTCCGATGAACCTAGGGGCAGGACAGGAATAAAGACGGAGATGTAGAGAATGGACTTGAGGACATGGAGAGGGGTGAAGGGTAAGCTGGGACAAAGTGAGAGAGTAGCAATGACATATATACACTACCAAATGTAAAATAGATAGCTAGTGGGAAGCAGCTGCATAGCACAGGGAGATCAGCTCAGTGCTTTATGACCACCTAGAGGGGTGGGATAGGGAGGGTGGGAGGGAGATGCAAGAGGGGGGGATATGGGGATTTATGTATACATATAGCTGATTCACTTTGTAATACAGCAGAAACTAACACACCACTGTAAAGTAACTATACTCCAATAAAGATGTTAAAAAAACCCCAAAAACCTCAAAAAACAAAACAGAAAAAGATATTTACACTAATATACTCAATTACAGATAAATATTTTTCTTTTTCCTTGCTAAAGATTTGTAGCAGAACTTAATAGATATTGTGTTCATGGAGAATGCTTGTCAAATATCCACTGAATTTACTATAATATTTGAAACAATATACGTTGACCAAGGTTAGTTACATTTTTAGTTCCTTCCTAATATAAAGGCCTTACTTCACTTGTTCTTACCTTATATCACACACACACACACACACACACACACACACACACACGCACGCATGAGCATGCACACACATACAAATCCTTGGGTACTTTACATATCTAAAGAAGAAATTTTACATATGGCATTTTTTCCCCACTCAGTGTTAAGTTTAACAGTTGTTTTAGAAGTTATTAACAGACAAACTGACAAATTAAAAATTCAAAAATTTAACTGTCGTTAGTGGCAGAGAATATTTTTAATATAATTATCAAGCATTAAAATCCATACTGAAAATATGAAATCTATCATCGTTTTCCCCAAACCTGTGATGGTGCCAGAACTTTAGCTTATTTTCCATATTTACAATTAAATATGTTTAAGACTTCTTAGAGGCCTGGAGAGATTGTACCTTAGAAACTGTCCATGGTTCTTTAACTTACAGTCTTTTTAAAAACTTACTCTAGGGACTTCCTTAATAGCGTAGTGGTTAAGAGTCCACCTGCCAATGCAGGGGACATGGGTTCAATCCGTGGTCTGGGAAGATCTCACATGCTGCAGAGCAAATAAGCCTGTGTGCGACAACTACTGAACCTGCACTCTAGAGCCCATGAGCCACAACTACTGAGCCCATGTGCCGCAACTACTGAAGCCCACGCGCTCTAGGGCCTGCATGCCGCAACTACTGAGTGCGCATGCTGCAACTACGGAAGCCCGCACACCTAGAGCCTGTGCTCTGCAATGAGAAAAGCCACTGCAATGAGAAGCCCGCGTGCCGCAACGAAGAGTAGCCCCCGCTCACTGCAAATAGAGAAAGTCCGCACACAGCAACAAAGACCCAACGTAGCCAAAAAAACCCCAAAAACCAAAAACAAACTTACTCTCTGTTGTGATTTCAATAGTATACTTTAGATCTTGAGAGCATGGACTCTGGAGCCAGGTTGCCTGGCTAGGCTCCCTATTAGCTATCTAACCTTGTTCACATTATTTAACTTCTCTTCTCTCAGTCTCCTCATTTGTGAAATGGGGATCATTGTATACTTCATCATAGGGATGTTGGCAAGACTACATAAGCTGATAAATGTAAACCATTGAGAATTGTGCCTGGCATAGAGGAGGCTTGATCAATATTAACAATTTTGGTGATTTTATTGTACTCTCTCAAGGGTTGATTTAAAACAATCAAATTCATATTACTTTATTATGCTTTCAAATCACAATATGTCACACCAAATATATATTAAGAGCATCAAGCCCTATATTATTCTATTTAAATGAAAAGTTCAGAACATCTAATGAATACTTTCAATAACACTTTCTATTGCATTCTGTAAAGAAGACAATTAATTAGTTAAAATGAGATTTTCTTCATCGGTGTCACAAATATTCTGATAAACTTGAAATAAAGTATTTAATATACATGTTAGAGGAAGCATATAAGTCTAATAAAAGAACTTTCTCATTTCCAAGGTGCTTGTGATGTTTAATTAGTTAACATTTGAAAAGTGCTTTGTGGATTAAAAGTGCTACACAAGTGCTAAATCTTCATTGTTAGTAACAAAAGATTAAGTTAGAAAGAACACATCAAGAAATTTTTACAAAGGAATTGTATTCTATTGTAATTTTTGCTTTTCAACTTTGTGGAAAACTGCCATTAAAGTTTATTCTCCTAAGAGATAAAAGCAGAGCACTTTCACTGGAAACCTCAGTTCAGTTAACCCAGTGATAAATGGTGGGACTTTGACTAAGCCACTCTAAACCAATACTTTTCACTTTCATTATTACTGAAGTGAAGGTAATGATACTTAACCCCTACCTACTTAATGCATATTATGAAAATAAATACTTCTGTAAGGTAATGACATTAGCTTTGAGCTCTTTGCAGGACAGTACAGTTTGTAAATGTTATGGTTATTGCTCAGGGACACCACATTCCCCAAGTGTTTGGTGCAAGGGTGTTGAAGCAGGTGAAGAGTCTTTGCCTACAGCACTGATTGCAGAGCCAGTCAGTCTCCTCTCCATGACCCTCCATCTCCTCATAAGGAGGGCAAGCTACAGAATCCCCGAGCTGCAAGTGCTCTTAGAGACCACCTACTCCAACACTTTCATTCCCCAGACACAAGTAAAATCCACTTTGAAAACTGTAATTGCACACTATAAAGGGGTGAACTATATGGTGTATGGATGACCTGGCAATAAAACTGTTTTTTAAAAAACATCTGTGTAAGCAAACGTGTTTGTGTGTGTGTATGTGTGGTGCATGTGTGTAAACGTCTGCTTCTTTGGCCATTCTCTAAACTGAGTGGCAAACCTGCTTTACTCACCCTGTTCTCATTCCATTTGTGGTCTTTGATGGATTGTGGAATGCAGTGATGTTGGTCAGACAAGGACCCCAGATGATCTCTTCTTTCTTAAGAGCTAACAGCAAAGAGTGAAGAAAAGTTATTTAGGCTCTTTTTTCAAGAGGCTCTGAGAAGGTCTTGTTTACACTTCAAAATTTCCTTTCCACACTCTTCCCCAACTCAGTTCCTTACTCAGTCCCTAACTGTTGGTTTCTGACATTTTACCTGGGAGCTCCAATCTTTAGCTCAGTTGTTCTCAACTGGGAGTTCTTCACGGGGCATTTGGAAATGGGAAGAGACACTTGGATTACTACAGCCAGTTGGAGCAGGAGACAGGGATGATGGCAAATGCTCTTCATGAGCAGTCAGTCATGTGTAAGAAAGAACTATCCTACCCAAATGGCAACAGTGCATGTGGTGAGAGACACTGACAGAGGCTAGCTTAAGACTTTGGTTTCTTTTAACATGTCAATACTGAAGCTGTCATTTTCACTCAGAACTTACCGTAAGTTCCATCTTCTTTCCTTAGAAATAGTTTTGATATGTAGACTGGTTAAGAGATGGTGGAAAGAGCACATGCATGTGAACTCCCTGGAAATGATGCTCTCCTGGGGGAAGAAGATGGGAAGGGAAGACTCTGTGGCAGGTACTGTTGGTTGGCTGACCCACAGCAATTTCCAACTCCCTTCCTTCTTGTCTCCTTTCACTAAAGACGCTAGGAAAATGAATTTACTTCCCCAGATTTCCTGACATCTGGAAAATGTGACAAACTGCTGACCAATGAGATGTAAGTAACACCTTGCCTGGGGTGGGAGTAGGAGTTTCTGGTAAAGTACTGCTTTCCTGGTAGGAGGGGTGGCTGGTGTTGCCACGTCCCCTCTTTCCTGCCCTGGGTATGGATATGATGTCCAGAGTCATCCTTCAACATAAGATGAAAATCAGGCTGAGGAAAAGCAGTAAACTGAGTATGGTAAAGGGGAAGAGTAGAAAGAGCCTGAATCTCAGAACATATTTGAGCAGCAGAACTGATCCTGTCAAATGCTACCCTTGATCTTGTTATGTGAGAAGAAGAAATTTTTTATTGGTTTGAGCTTGTTGGTTGGGTTTTCTATTATTTGTAGCTGAGCACATTCCTAAAAATATAGAATCAAAGGTAAACTGCCTATGTATGCATAATTGTGCATATATCTACCACTGCCTCTTCCCAGAATATCTTGCCAATGGGGATTGCTCTACTCTGTGTTCCAAAGAGTAGCCAAACCTGACAAGGCCCTCATTTAACTACCTTCAAAATTTTTGAGAGTCTACTACTTGAAAAGCAATTTAGCAGAAATAAAAAGATACGGTCCCTACTTCAGTGAGGCTGAATTTTGAGACAAATAAGGGAGGTAAATGATTTTACTAAATTATTCTGATCTGGTCTATATAAGAACCCTTAATATAGTCAATTTGGAAAGTATAGAACAGGGTTTGGAAGAGGGAGAGATTGGAGACAGAGAGGCCACATAAGAAGTTACTGCAATCATTTAGGTGAGGGCAGTGCTCATAATCTGTTTCAAGAGATGCCATTGCTCAGTGGCTGAACAGATGATATAAGGCAGAATGTCTGAGTTATCAAAGATACTTTTCTTTTTACTTGAAGAATTGGCCTTTAAACTGCTTTCCTACATTTTCATGATCCTGCTTGCTGGAATCACCTATTCTCATATTAAAATTTGATTAAGCATCTGTGATGTGCTTAGTGGGAGAAAGTGTTGCTTGGCAGTTAGGAGTGTAAACTCTGGCTTTGAATTCTGGCTCCACTATTTACAAACATGGATTTGAACACCTCTGTGACTTAGTTCTGTCATCTGTAAAATGGGGATAAAATTAATGCTACTTCATAGTGCTGTTGAAATGATTATACGCAATAATACATGTTAAGTGCAGACAGCAGGGCCTGGCATACAGTAAGTGCTTAATAAGCATTAGCTATTATGTGTACAACATTGGATGAAATCCTTGGGAATGCAAAGAGGGGTACAAAGAATGTTAGGGCCATAATCCTACCGTTTAGGCGTTTAATAATGTTGGGGAAGAGATAGGAAGGGACGATTCGGTTAGCTAAAGTTACCTGGAAGAAGGAGAGGAATTGAGATAAGTCTAATTGTGGCAACTCTGACATGAAGTATGTGGTTCTGTATGTACCTCAAGCCAGGTTTTAGACCTGGTGATTCTAATGTGCACAGACATGGATTACTGCCCAGACTCTTCCCGGACACTGTGAAGCTCAGAGCGCAGCTGCTGTCAGGGCTGAACAATTTTCCTGAGGCAGCTGGGAGGTGAGCTTTGGGCACAGAGCCTCTGAATAAGGTAGAGTTGAGTCCTTCTGCTTCTTGGGACTGGGGAAAGAGATGTGATTGGCCGTGCTTCCCCTGTTGTCCAAAGAGGATTTGCAGTAGTTTATACAAAATACAATAGGACAAAAAAAAAAAAAAAAAAAAAGAGGAAATTTTAGGGTAAAATGAAAGAAATAAGAATATGAAAACAAGATTCAGCCTGAATTATAAATGCTTGGAGAAAATTTGTTGGATAATCTTAAACTGGAAGGAGAAAACTGAGTAATTCAATTTTAAGCTAACAGAGAACTGATCAAAATATTTTATACAAATGGCTTGTCTTTGTCTTCATTTTTTTTCCCATAAAGGTGGCAATATATTATATTTTTTTAACCAACAACGTGTGTAGTTTTATATAAGCACATTGTTAATCTCAGTGCTCAGGAATGCATAGAACCCAGCATCATCTTGTATGAGTTTTCTGAGATTGGATTACATCATTACGCCCACATAAATATGTAAACTTCATGCTGCATTTATTTAACACAACAAGACCCAGTTACTAAAACATCCTTTGTTCCTTTCAGTTTCTACCATATGATATTGTTTAGAGGAGGGTTTTGGTTCTAAGCACATAAGACATTTTTTAAATAAACGAGAATTTACTTTCTTTGTGAGGATGTGGGTTGTCTATTTGAAGCACTAGAAAAGCCACTCTTTTAGGCTTAATGTTTTTATTTGCACAGAGATCTGCAGTAACCTTCAGTGAGTTGTTGTAAGTGGGTATGTGGTATCTTTTAGTGTTCAAATAGCCAGGATTGGAGAAGTCCTTTCTTTGCATTTCCTCCTTTCTCCTGTCCTCACACATATGTATGGGGCCACAAGCAGATCCTACTGACTCAGCCGTAAATGGGGGCAGATGGACCTATGACAGTCCTCTACCTGTTTTCATCACTTCTATTTGCGAGTGCACATTCCAGGTCAGATGGAGAATTCAAGGAAGGCAAAACTGACTATCATTCAGAGATGTAGCCACAGGACTTAATTCTTCCCCACTGAAAGGCATAAAGGTGTGCTTCTTTGTGATTCTGCATGTTCCTTTAGCATATTTGAAGCTAGAGAGGTGAGATACAGAACAAATGAAAGTACTAATGAGAAACTGTACAAAAACATTGTCATTCGTGTATCAGAGAGGTTCTATTGCAATGAGTTGAAAAAGCATCATTGAAACTAGTTTTTTCTTTTAAAAATCCTTTTTGTCATTTATAATAAGATTTGAGATTGCCTTTTTCTGTAACACAGCAAAGATGATGAAAAGAATTTCTAACTACAAAAAGGCTATTAAACAGACTTTTTAAAAAAAGCAGATTACAGGGTTTTGTTTGTAAGATTCACAAACATGTTCATATTAAGTAGTTGGTGGTAAAGTTGTTAAAATGGAAAACAAAAAGAATAATACAAATTTTCTCCATTTTTGTGTGATAGAGGAAAACAGAGCTAAGAACATTTGCAGGTAATCAATATGCCATCTTAGCTCTGTAATTAACAATTTATCCTTTGATGTGCTTTGAAATACTTATAAGCGGGGCGGCGGGGGGGGGGTGTGTTCCCTAAATAAAAAGCCTACTTTTTTCATCTTGCTGTTTTATAGTGAAGACCTTAAATTATTTTTATTTAAAAATTAAATAAAATTTTGTGAAGCTTAATTTACTATACATTTATAGTAAATTATTATGAGAGAGAGAACGTGACTAGCTTTTGTCTTTTTCTCTCTCTTTGAATTGACCTCATCCATAATGAAAGTTGGTGGTTATTATGCTCAACCTAACTCCTCTATTTAAATGCACTTATATCTATATTTGTAGTTAAAAGGGAGGAATGAATAATTTCCTTTATTTTCAGGAATAAGGAATTATTGAAATTAGAAAGGTGTTTATATCATTGTATTCACATCCATGGCTAGTTTTATGATTATTCCCCATGTTTCTCCAGGTACTTTTTTCCATCTCACTATGAATTATTTGAGTGATTGGGTTCCCCATAATTGGCATAATAAAATATTTTATGATGGAGTAGGGGAAGACTTCTCAGCTTGTGGACCTTAAATGGTATGGGAATATTTGAGTATAGGTGAAGTTTTCTCTTCTGTTATTGAGATAAATGAACAAAGACAGACAGGTTTCCGATATCAGAACTGAAGGATATTTGAGTATCAAAAATGCATATAGTACTGTGCAAGAGGGAGCCAAGAGAATCAACAAGACATAGTCTCCAGGTACTTGAAGCTCATAACCTAAAAATACAACCTGCCTGTTCCCAGCTCTGTCTCAGAGGTGGTCAGAGCCTGCCTGGACTATATTCAGGGCCTGGACCATTATGTTTGTGTCCCTACCAGAAGCAAACCTGCAAAGAAGGAAGATGCTTTCCATGCTTAAATCTATTCGTTATTTTTCTACTAGGCTACCTTACTGTTAAACAGAAAGTGGTCCTCTAAAGCACTGTTTGTTATTGTCTCTTTTATTAAATGTTAAGTTCCAAAGCAGTTCTTTTGTTGTTGTTTTTGCAACAATGAACTTTTTGTATTAGGTAGCTGGTCAGCTTCTCTATAATCATGCTCTACATCCATAAACTAATAATGAACAAAGCTACAATAGGGATACAAGATCTCTGAATTAAAATTATTTCTGTAGACTCCATGCTTTATGATGTTTTACTACTCAAATCAATTTTTCCCCTTTACACTGATGATATTTTACGGAACCAGAGTTTTGTCCATGGCATAGCATATGGTTTCATCTTTTTGGGGACATCAAAAGTTCTTCACATGCTGCCCTCCTACTTCCAGTGTTACCTCACTGACTACAATTTGCGCAAACAATCTTAGATGTCATGAAATTGCAACCATGAAACTGCTGTCACGTTTAGCCTCTGTATCTTACTGGAAATGTGTCTGATTAAGTTTGGCTACCTGGGGGTGGGAGAGGGGACAGATACGTATTGTTGGCAAAGAGATGAGGAAAACTGAGAATGTCTATGGCCACAGGGGTTCTTCCAGGCAGACCTACCAGGCCAAGGAAGCCCTGCAACCTTGACAGTGGGAGGAAAATGCTATAGGGTTCTTTTTTTTAAGTGCAAAAAAAAAAAAAAGATTGGAAGGGCCACACAAGGCAACCTATTTCACATTTTTGATCAGAGAAGGCCCTATCTAGACACCACACTGAAAAAAAGTCTTCCAACTTATGACTTTTTAAGAAGTAAATGAGTAGATGATTCATGCAAACTTAAAAACACAAAATGAATTTTGAATGCCCTGAAGTTTAGAAATATAAAAATATGCTTTATTCTAATGCCATTGAGCATAAAAATGTTATATAAGGGGAGTCTAAGGATGGTATGCCAAAACAGTATTATAAATAGTGAGTTCGGATAGATAATGGAGGCTTGAGGTCAGCTGAAATATGCAGGGAAAGTTATGAGGAGACCACCTAAGAGACTTGAGGAATTGGTAGGATTTAGACAGATAGGCATGATGGGCAAAAAATAGCATAAGCAAACACAAGAGAATGGGGTGTTTCATAGCATGTGTTGTGGAATGAATGGTGAGAACAGCAGAGTCCTTTCAGCTGGGCAGCTCAGGTGGGAAGGGCCAGTGTGTGGCAGTCATGTCTGAACGTGTGGTTGAGGAGTTTGCACTTGATGGTGGTGCCACAGAACAAGTGATATATATATATAGTTAGAGGCATTTAACATAATCATGCTTTCTACAATGCACCTTTCACTTACAGTTTTAATATACTTGATTACCCTGTGTAATCTGTGAAAACTACACGGCATGTAAAAGCAAAGGGTGGAGTGAGATGACTAGTATTTATTACATGCCTGCCAGGCACTGTATACATACATATTTTTTAAAAGACACTGACTATTAGTTATTAACTATATGACTTATTCAAGTCAATCTCTCTGCGACTGTATTTACTTATAAATAAAATAAGTACAATAATATCCCTACAACTATGTACCTACCTATCCAACCATACATCTAGTGGACTGGGAAATTAAGGGAGAGTCTCTTTTGTGTTGAATACGTATAATGAATTCAACAAATATTTGTTCAGTGAATACTTAAATGGGCTATTTTGAGGACCAAATGAATTGAGTAAAAACTGAGAAAAGTCAACTGGAGAGTGATATATAAATGAAGGAAAAATCTCTTCCCTCTGCTTCCTTCTCCAGTTCTCTGCTGAAATTACACTAATTGCTGGTCTGAGTAGAGAATCATTCCCACCTCAAATTCAAACTACCCAACTTGAGCTAGGCCACTCTAGCACAGAAACTTTAATGGCCTCACCAAACCCATTTCCTTTTTATCTCTGGCAAACAGCTAAATATTTCCTTATCTCTCCTGCAATAAGGTGAGTCCATGTGCCTGAGTTCTAGCTAATGCTATGGGGGTAGACATGATATAGAGGCAAAGCCCCTAAAATCTCCAGGCAATGATCCTGAGATCTCCTTCAAGATTCTCACATTCTCTCTTTCCCCACTTGCTGGCTGCATGACACCTGGCGACTAGGAAGCCGTATTAGTTTGCTAGGATGGCCATAAGAAAGTACCATGGACTGGGTTGTTTAAAACAACAGATTTTAGTCTTTCACAGTTCTGGAGACCAGAAGTCCAAGATTAAGGTGTCTGCAGATTTGGTTCCTTCTGAGGGCCTTAAGCAAAGAATCTGTTCCAGGCCTCTCTCCCTGGCTTGTAGATGGGTTTCTAAATTTCTTCCTCTTCTAAGGACATAGTCATATTTGATTGTGCCCACCCTCATGACCTCATTTTAACTTAACTCTGTAAAGACCCTGTCTCCATATACGGTCACATTCTGAGGTTACTGGAAGTTAGTACTTAAATGAATTTTGTTGAGGGGAACACAAGCCCATAACAGAAGCCATTATGTTACAGTTGGGAGTATCTAAGCTCCCCTTTGACCCTAACATGCTTTGATTATGACATGAGAAACCTTTATAATTTAACTCATTAAGATGTTGGTGTTATTATAGCAGCTAGGATATCTTGACTAGTACAGAAATTGTTACCAACACTGGGCTGCTATATAATAAAACCCTAAACTATATGGCATTGGTTAGCGAGGCAGGGTAGGTAGCAAAGAAACTAATGTTAAAGGCTGAAAAAATGACAAATGATGACAATCCATGTTATATAGTAGCAAATGGTTTGATAAAACGGTCACCACTTATATTATGGAGGCAGATGATATCTCTGTTGAACAAATAGCTCTAGAGGAAATAGTTGGAAAGAATCAACTTAGTAGTGTATTGACTACTGTTGGCTAATTTTTGAAAAATATTTCAAAAGATAGATAAGGTCAGGAAAGAACTGGCCCCTTAGCAAGCAGAAATTAAAGTAATAGAGACTATTAATTTGGGGCCTTGAAGAGTTAACAAAGATGACCATTACTAAGCCCCAATCAGTAGAAAATAAGACTGAAAAAAATTTAAAAACCCATTATATCCAAGCATTTGGCAAAGATCAAATTAAGGGTGTGGTTTTCCAACCAAGATTGATGGCACTGAGGTGACTGCCATTAAATTGAGATAGCAAGGTTCAGAGTGAGGAAATAAAGCATATTTGAGAATTATGTCTAGAAAAAAAATTGGGGGATGTTTACTTAGCTAACAGGATGAACATGAATACAGTAGAACAGAAATATTCTATGCTTTTGAGGGAACTGTATTACCAAAGAAACAAGCTTGGATTAAAAACAAATCTTGATTGTTTAAGTAGCAAGACAACTCTTGGGCTCCCAACCTGTTCCAATAGGAAGCAGCCTGTAAAAACTGTGCAGTCTGTAAGAAGGAAGTACTCCCAAGTACCCATTTCAGACATGGCCAAAGGAGATGTTGGACAAGGAAGAAGCTCCCAGTGGGTAGAGACAGTAGCCATGGATAAAATAGTCAAAGGAGTTCTCCCAAAGAGTAGAATCAGGGTCTGTACAAGAACATCTTCACCTACTCCACACTCCAGAGTGGTAGGCTCTCATAGTGTCTGCTGAGCAGGATTTTAGGATTGCTTTAACTCATGTCTGTTTCCTCTTCCCAAATGGGAGTGTTTTGGTGATAAGTATGTGCCCATTCCACCACTGAATTTTGGGAGTATGTGTGTTGAGAGGCAGATAATTTGTGGCTTTTTTAGTTCATAGTTTACAAGAACTTGAGAAATCCCATCTGGACCTGGTGGAGGGCCTGATCATTACTCAGAGATCCTTGTGTTTGGGCTGGATGCAGTGACTGAATGGAAAATTGGGGCTGTCTCTCATGGGAGGTGGTGATTTTGTTCTGCATATGGGAGGAGGGGGTAAAATAGGTATGTGGTGACCAAGACTGTGGCAGAAACACTTTCATGTGCTCACCAAATCTGTTTTATTTTCCAGCTGGCATGCAGCAAAATACATTTCCCAGCATTTCCTGCAGTTAGTTTAAGCCCTATAACTGAGTTCTGACCAGTGGAGTGTGGGTAGAAGTGAGATATACCTCTTCTGGGCCTGACCTCTAAATGTCTTACAAATCCTCCGTAATGCCTCTTTCCTCATTCTCTTGTTGGAGGAAGCCAGGGTGGTCTAGACACCACAGCTGAAGAGTAACGAAACTGGGGTCCCCGAGTGGGTACATGGAGCCAAGTAAAGCCCCTCACCCACCCTAACTTTTGCTCCCTCTGAACTCCACTAACCCTCATTGAACTGTGACATAAGTGAGAAATACATCGTTATTGTGTTAGGCCACTAAGATTTGGGGGCTGTTTGTTACACCAGTTGGCATAGACTGACAGGCATCAATGTTGCTAGATAATCCTTTTACTTTTTCTTGGTTTACACCTTCTCACATTCTTCACAATTTCCTCTTCACTAAGCTCATAAATTCAATGGAGGGATAGAAGATACAGTCAGCCTACCCTCAAACTTAAGGCCCCAATTCATCCCAACCCCCTCAATCTCAAAATATCCAAATTCCCTGAGAAGTAGTTTTGTGTACAATCTTAAGTAGTATCTCTGTGTGGATGACCCTAAACCTACTTCTTCAGTTTTGGCTGCTCGTGAATTGCAGACCTTAATTTCCAACTGGCTACTCAGCATCTTTCCAAAATCAACTTGAGTTTGATTTTCAAATAAGAAATACATCACTACACTCATCATCTTTCCCTCAAAATCTGGACCTCCTGGGCTTCCCTGGTGGCGCAGTGGTTGAGAGTCCGCCTGCTGATGCGGGGGACGTGGGTTCGTGCCCCGGTCCGGGAGAATCCCACATGCCGTGAAGCGGCTGGGCCCGTGAGCCATGGCCGCTGAGCCTGCGCGTCCGGAGCCTGTGCTCCGCAACGGGAGAGGCCACAGCGGTGAGAGGCCCGCGTACTGCAAAACAAAAACAAAAACAAAAACAAACAAACAAAAAATCTGGACCTCCTTTTTCAGTTAATGGGATCATAAGTCTTCCTGTAATCCAGCTAAAGACTTGAATCATTTCGATCCCTTCCACCATTTGACCCTTCATCTCCACTCTAACACCTGACAGTATTTCTTTGCTGTCTTATACATATTCCTTATGTTCCCTCTTTCATTAATCGGGACCTCCTCATCTTATCTCTGGTCCATTATGGTTTTACCTGACTCTAGTCTTCCCATCAACTCCATCCTTCTAATGCTTTCAGAATTACATTTCAAAAATTGTGGCTGAATCATGATACTCCTTTTCTAAGAAGCTCTTGTGTTCACTACTTACAAAATAAATCCAAATTCCTTAATTTAGCATTTAAGAGTTCTTATCCCTTTACCCCAATCTAACCTTTAGTCCCTACCTGTGTTCTCCAGCCACATCAGTATTCTCTATATTGCCATCTCCACTTTAACATCCCCTATTACTGCTACAAGGTGCTAACAAATGTTCTCAATTCTGTCAATGGCGTCTACCTCAGGATCACCAGAAAATTAAAAAAAAACTTATATTCCCAGGCCACACCGTTATAGATATTGTGGTCCTTTTAATCTGTTTCACACCAACTATGCAATGCAGTCTCCTTTTTTCTTTGGTGGGGGTGTGGAATAAGAATTTTGAAAACTGCAGGGGCTTTAAACACAGGGTTTCTTGGGTATTTCACGGACTACTGAATCAGAATTTATAGGGTTAGGGTTTCCCCTGGCATTTCTGATATGCGACAGATTTGGGAACCTCTGGTAGGTAAGCTGAGAGTAAGAAAGAATAGAATAAGATATTAAATAGGTACTCTAAATAATACTGCCAAGGAACAGAAAAGGGAAACATTATGAAATCAGGGAAGGTTTCGCTGAGTCAGCATGTTTACAAAAAACTAGATATACTAGCATTTGGAGTTTGAAAAACAAAAGTCCCTTATCCTTACAGGATCTTCAATCGTTGGGAAGAATATGAAAATAGACATACCTTGTTTTGATTTATTGTGCTTTGCAGATGTTGCTTTTTTTTTTTTTTTTTACAAGTTGAAGGTTTGTGGCAACGCAGTGCTGAGCAAGGGTTGTCAGACCAGGCTCAACTGCCTGATGCACAGCAAGCCAAAGGCTGAGATGCTGAGGTTTGCAGCAGAGTTTATTCACGAGACAGCCAAGCGAGGAAATGGGAGAACAAATCTCAAATCTGCCTCCTCAAACTCGGGTGCTCAGGATATTTATGGGATAAAGCTGAGGTGTGGGAAGCATGGGGAAAGGTGATTGGAAATAAGAAAAAGGTGAGATAATCTTCATTCTGGGCAGATGCAACTAAACTTCTTTATGTAACTCATGTTCAAAAAATGGCAGCCTTAGTACTTTCTGTGGGTGGAGTTTTTGGTCCTCTGACATCAAAAGGTCACCAAGAGGACACTTGCACATGCCCAGTTGGAAGGTCGGTTGTCCTAACCAGTGTTAACTGGCTGGAGCTTGAACTGGACACAGCTGGCTCCAAGTTCTTGAAAAACAACTCGGCAAACAATTTATTGTTTAGGCTACTTGATGCTTGGAGGATATGCAAGTTTTTTGTAGCAACAATTAAAGGAGCTTAATCAGTGAAGGCAGGTTACAAGTTTAATGGATCTGATGATTACCCTTAGTTTCACAAGTCTTTCTGCACCATTTTTTTTTTTTTTTTTTTTGCGGTACGCGGGCTTCTCACTGTTGTGGCCTCTCCCATTGCGGAGCACAGGCTCTGGACATGCAGGCTCAGCGGCCATGGCTCACGGGCCCAGCCGCTCCGCGGCATGTGGGATCTTCCCGGACCGGGGCACGAACCCGTGTCCCCTGCATCGGCAGGCGGACTCTCAACCACTGAGCCACCAGGGAAGCCCTCTGCACCATTTTTCCAATGACATTTGCTCACTTTGTGTCTTTGTGTCACATTTTGGCAGTTCTCCCAATATTTCACTTTTCCATTTTATTGTATTTGTTACGGTGACCTGTGATCAGTGATCTTTGATGTTACTATCACCAAAAAATATGACTCCCTGAAGGCTTAGATGATGGTTAGCACTTTTTAGCAATAAAATATTTTGTAATTAAGGTATGTACATTGGGTTTTTTTCAACATAATGTTATTGCACACTTAATAGACTACAGTATAGTCTAAACATAACTTTTGTAAGCACCAAGAAACAAAAAAAATTGTGTACCTCACTTTGTTGTGTTACTTGCTTTATTGAGGTGGGCTGGAACTGAACGTGCAATATCTCTTGAGGTCTGCCTGTAAAGGGAAAGTGACTTCTTTAAAGTAGGTAAATTACTAAAGTATACACTAAACTAAACTGTACTATGGCAAATGTCATATCTAGCAAAAAAGAGAGCATATGTGCTCAGGAAACCAACCCTCTCAAAAGACAAGAGACAAAAGCACACTGACAAGTAATTAAAGTGGGGAGGCATGAGGAGGCGAGATGACAAAGGCATTTGTGTCCAACTGGCTATGTAAGCCAACTGACTAGCCTGTCAAGTAGGGAAGTAAGAGAAAAGAGCCATTAAGGACTCTACTCTCTCTGGCCTAGTCCTTATGTTTCTGCCTTGAATGAAGAAAAACAGCAATTGTATAACTCATAATAACAAATGAACAGACTGATGGCAGAAAAGCCTATGACTTGCTATAACAACTCTATGATGAGTCAGCCTCTCTATTCTGACCTCGACATATGAATAGGAGAATTATATCCTTTTTGCTTTTGTTCTTGGCTTTAGCAATCAGTAAGCCAACAGATACCATTCAGTAAGTAATTTAAGGTAGAATGTGGCCACCATGGAATGTCATATTTTGAGATACAAGCAAATATTTGGATACAAAGTGATTTTCTGTGATACTTTTTCTCTTTAACCATGAGGATAATCATTTCAAGGAATTCCGAATCTTGAAAAGGGTTAACAACATAGTGTTTTGAAACCAGATCTGATCTGTTTCTCAAGCTGTGCTGTATTTAGAGATATATTTAGTTTTGCAGATGTCTTTTGAGTCTATCATTGGAATTGGACTTTCCCATCAAAACCAGATACTGCTCCCCGAGGAGCCAGAATAGGGTGTCCCGTGCAGTTTGGTGGGACCATTTTCATTTTGCCTTCCACTGTGAAACAGCACAGAGCTGATATAGTTCTTTTTTTGTCTGACCCAGAGAAGTTATCTCCAATTGATTGTACAAGAGAGGTTATAGAGTTTTATTTGGGGATTACCTTGACTAAGAAAAGTCTTCTGGAGTTGTATAATTATGTCAGTCTCAAAGTTTTTAGGAAATGTAGAAATAGGAATTTAAAAACATGGTTTAGAGATTAATTTATATTTCTTTCCAGAGAATAGCTGGTGAAAATGGGGGGATGGGGTGGGGCTGGGATGTGACGAAAAAGAGAAAAGTGTTTAAGATTCTGGTGGTACAAGATTCTATAATGAGCTTCCAACCAGTCAAGGGGTGGGAAGCCAAGATCTGAGGAACTCAACATTATATCTGAGGTTGGCATAAACAGAAACAAGGACCATTCTTTTTTAAATTGGGGGCTGAATTTTTAAATGCTCTAGGAATCACTGAGTATGGCAAAAAGCCTGGCATGTATATCATCTGATTGAATAGATGAAAAAAGATCATTCAGGGTAAAATGGTTTTCTATTGCTATTTTGTCCAATTTTTCCCCCAAAGGTGTGATTTACATAACAAAGTTAGCAAAAATTTCCAGGCCTAATTATCACTTTCAAAATAGAACCTGGAAATTATCCATTGGTAACTGAAGATTACATATTGTTTTTTAAAAAGCAAATCTTGAGTTCAGCTCAAATGTTACCCTTAAAACTGGATTGTATTATTTTGCCACTTCAAATCAAATGCCTTTCTAGCATCAAAGAAAGCAGCCCCCAAGCTAATTCATAACTCAAGTGCTGTCAATTTAGGTTATACTAAAGCTTTAGCTTTTTTATAGTTAAAAAAATAAAAGACAATATACAAAACATATTTAGAATGACAATTTGCCTGTGTGGTATTCTACACAGTCCTTTCTACTTTGTAGAGATTTTTTTTCAATCTATGCTCTATTACAGAGACAGTAGAGGAGGTGGTTAAGAGCACAGACTATGGGTTAGGCTGCTTGAAGTTATATTCTGGCTGTGTTACTCCCTGGCTGTGAGCCCTTGGGCAAGTTTTGAAACTTCTCTGGGTCTCAGTTCTTTTATCTGTAAAAGGGAATAATAATAGGACTTCTCTCATGGGGTTTATTGAGAGGATTAAAAGAGTCAATACCAGCAAAGCACTTAGTGCCTACATTGAGAAAGTATTCAGTATCTATTATACTCTAACACATTCTCTACATTGAATTCAGGAAGATTCAGACCCCTGTATACAAAAGAACACTTATCACCCCTGTCACACACATACTAAGCTAGTTGAGAATTTTTTTTTTTCATGTAGAGGTGCATTAAATTAGTACAAAGGATTTTTTCAATGTAAATATGATTTAAGCAACTTTCTTGCAAAGCTAACTAATTTAAACAATACCAGCAAATACAGGCTTTTATATCCAACTTTTCTTTGATAAGAGTTTTTTTCCCTAAAATATTTGATAGCAGCTTAACTTTATTGTGTAGTTTGATTAGTAAATAATAAATATTTTCTGAATTCTTATGGAAGACAAAGCACTGTGTTAATGACTATGGACAAAGGGGTAGTGATAATCAAGGTAGTCACACATATAAATAAATATACACACTAATGCTACTCTATAGGAACTTATTTATTTTTGGTAATTTTATCCACATCACAAAACTTTGGGAATCCAATATGCCTTAGACTGTACCATGAAAAAGAAAGAAACTCTTTGTGTTGAACTACTGAGGTTTGGGGGTTCTCTTCTATGGTGATTATAATTGTTTACCTTAATTAATAAAGTTGGGTTCTGAAATCTCTAGTAGGACTAAGAATATGAGATTTGGAACTGTTTTTACGGCCAGTATTTTTGGTTGGTCTCAAGAAATCCTGCCTCAGAAGCAGAGCAGATAAAACTCCTTTGTTCACATTTTGAAAGTTTGTTGAGCACCCACTGCATAAGCAAGTGCTATGTAAGACACTGGGGATAAAAAGGAAGAATAAGACATAGTTGCTGTCCGCAAGGAGTTCATGGATTAAGAGCAGCAGCAGTGTCAATAAAATAACTAACATTGATTGAGTAATTTCTACATGCCTTGCTTTCATTATTTTCTCTATTCCTCATAAAAACTCTTCTAGGTGCCCATTTTGAAGATGAGGAAAATGGAGCCTAAAGAAATGAAGAAACTTGGATGTATTTCCAGGTACTATTTATTATAGGGAAAGTATGCAAATAAAATATAGTGGGATTAAAGCTAATTGAACGTCTAAAATGCTTACGGCATGTTGGGCATTATGCTATATTATTTAATCCAAATAATGTTGTCACACTTAATCCAAATAATACTGCCACAAAGGTATTTACAATTATCCTCAAGTTATAGAGAAGGCTATAACGGTCAGAGAGGTTAAATTCCCCTAGATCACTGTGTAGTAGTGGAGTAAGAAATCCAAATCTGCGTCTTTCTGGCTTCAAAACCCAAGTTCTCTCAACCACATCAAGGGGTCTGTGCAAGGTTGGGAAAGGAGAGAGAACTGCAAGAAACACGGCCAGATCATGGTGACCTGGTGGGTGACGAGTAGCCATCGAAAGATTTTGGCAGAGGAATATCAGATTTGTGTTGCAGAAAGAGCAGTTTGGTAGCATTTAAGAAGACTGATTATATCTTTAAAAGTTGTCTTAATTACAATTTACTATACTACTTTATTGACTTAAAAGCATCACCATGATTAAGGTCATGAACAAGATGCTTCATCAACCCTCTCACATTTTGGGATTTAGATTTTTCACTTTCTCTTTCCTCCGTTAGATGAGTCATGACTATCCAGTCCTGAGTCTCAGTTCCCAGCTTTTATGAGAGTATCCACTACAGTCCTACGCCCTTCACTGTGTGTACTTATTCCATTTTATATCTTCCTTCCTTATTTACACCTTGACATTGTCATCTAGATTTGACTATGGTTGATATTCTCACATCAGTGTGGGAATAGAGGTACCCGTTGTGTACCATAATAGTGTAATAAGGTGGAATATGTGTTGATTTGATGGAATTATCAATGCTATATTGTTTATCCAGCAATGTATTGTACTGTTTAAGGGTTAGGGATCCGGACGAGAACTGCCTGGGTAAGAATCCTGCAGTGCAACTTACTAGCTGTTAAGCACTTTGCTCAAGGTAATTTAGCTAAATAAATACCTGGAACAGGGTGAGCCATTTGCTCTAATAGAGGAACATACACAGAGTACAACGGGAATGAATTCTTGTTGAATGCTTACAATGCAAAAAGTATGCTAGGCATTATGCTGCATGCTTCACACATCTCATTGCATTTAATAAGAACATGGCAGACCTTGTATAGCTACATACTTTACATATATACTTTTGCACTTAATGAGACTATGATGGACTCCGAATGTAGGTATTGTTTCCTAAGGTTCACCTCTTTGTGCATTACTTTTCTTATCTTTATAAGGATAGTGATGGTAAGTATGTCTTAGGGGTATTATGAAGATTAAATGAATTAACTTATTACCCTGTGCCTAGCATATAGTAAACTCTCAATCAATGTTAGCTATTAACTGATGAATCAAAGAATGATATGAAATAAAATCTCATGGCCCTTGAGACAGATGATAAAGTATGAAAGGGCCATATTCATATAGAAAAAAAAAAAAAGAAAGAAATCCAGTAAAGAAAACAACCATTTTTCCAGCTGGTTTATTAGATTAAAGTAGAGCAAGTTGACTAGCTGCAAAAATTGTGCTGTGTATCTATGACCACAAGTACAGAAACAGCACTGGTTTTTAGACTTAAACATCCTTGATAATTTATTGAAAAATCTTATAAAATGAATACCTTAAGCAATTATATGTTCACTGATTAAACCTCAGAAACTAAACTTTAATGAAAGAAAATCAGCTTAACTCTTAAGTGTACCAATCTAATGGAATCCAAGTCAGAAAATGCTCAATTTAAATTCTATGAAACTGAAAAATAAGCAGATGAAATTGTCTGTAAATATCAAGTAGATGTCACTTTGATTTCTTAACCAGTTTTATATATGTAAATAACCTTCATATGCATACAGAGAATATTAGGTGAAAATGCAACCTTATCAAGAAAAACTTACAGAAAAATAATCTGTAGAAAGAAAAAGGGACAGTGCACATCAAATCAGACTGAGCTGAAAACATGAGTGCCATGAGCTCTCAGACATAGTATGAATGAGAATGGGACATAGCTCTCATTCAATATTAGAGGAATATTAAAATTTTCTTCTACTAAACATTGAAATGATCCTTGACAAATCTGAGTGGCCACACTGATTGGTTTTCCCATGCTGAGGCATGGTCCAGTGAGGGCTGTGTTTAAACTGGTCTTTTTTTCTCTCTAATAGCTTATTGGATCAAAAATACCAAATCATTCAACCTTCACTCTTCTGAGCACTCAGTAGCTATTCAATTCCCGATATACTGGTAATTTTAATTTCTTTATTCTTGGGTCTCCAGTCAAAGAGGAAATTTCTGAGATGAATTTCAAGCTATATTATTTAATTACTAAGGGAAATTTGGGTTCGTTTTCTTATTTCAAATCATCTTTTTTCACATAGCTGGATTTCTGTGCTGCTTTTGTGCTAAGAGCTATTCCTGAACACAGAGAGTCAATCCAGGGAAGAATGAACCCCCAGAGTTTTGAAACTAAATGGCTGGTTATATGTTGGAGACAGTGTAAATAAGGAGATGGTTCTCAGTTAATACTAAAAAAATACTAAAAAATGAAAAAAAAAAAAAAGGTTCAGGAGACCCATTAATGAGGAATTAATCCCCCACTCCAGCCAGGTAACATTTAGGAGTCAATAAAAACTAGAGATTGTTGGTCTATATTGTTTTGCTTTTTGTTTCTATCATTAGCAGGCATCTGTTTGAACACAGTGGTGGAAGGAATGTTGTATGGATGTGTGTGTGTGTGTGTGCGTGTGTGTGTGTGTCTGCACCTATGTGCGTGGAAGAGAACCAAGGTAGGAGTTGGGGAAAGGGTTCCACAGGGACCTTCCTTTCTGAAGGTTTAATTCTTAAGATGTGTCTGTGTGGTGTATTTGACACTCAAAGAAAAAGACCAAGTTGCTGGCATTTTAATATTTGTTCTGCCTCTGTTTTTATTCTCTTCTGAAATTCCACTAATCTTTTAGGAAAGAAATTTGCTGAAATCTATGCAGTCTGCTGGATTTTTTTTTTTTTTTTAACTGCTGGCATGTTATTTTTAAATTATTTTTTTATTTTTAAAAATATTTATTTATTTTGGTTGGGTTGGGTCTTAGTTGTGGCTCACGGGATCTTCATTGTGGCATGTGGGATCTTTTAGTCACACAGCATGTGGGCTTCTTAGTTTTGGCATGCATGCCGGATGTTCTCCGACCAGGGATCTAACCCGGGCCCCCTGCATTGGGACCGCAGAGTCTTACCCACTGGACCTCCAGGGAAGTCCCTGCTGGGTTATTCTTGTGGAAACTAAAGGGCTAGTGTGGCAAAGGAAAGGAGATCCATTTAATCCCTTCCTCTCCAGGTTCCAGTAATGCTCTGAGTTCCATGTGGAGGCCTAGTGCTGAAGGGCATCCCACAGGGAAGCCATCATGGAGCGAGCAGCCCCTGGAGAGAACATGGCAGTAAGAGCAGGCTCTGATTGCACCCAGAGGACAGAGACCACCATTTTCCTGAAGGAGGAGGTAGTGACTCCAGGAACTCCTGGGATCCTTGTAAATACTTCAACACTGGACCTGCTGATGGTTTCTGGGCAGCACATCTCCTCACTCATTTCCACATATGCTTCTCAAAAGACACCTTACCCTATGCGACATCTACTCCTCTTTTTGTACTGTTTCTAGGTTGTCCTCAACATTCACTTAAAGATAAATTTTCATGATGAAAAAAAATTATTTGAATATATCACTTGTCAAACATCCCCTTCTCAGTAGACCTTCCCTGGACACCTCATTTATAATTGTAACCTCTTCTCTACCAACATTCCTTTATCCCGTTCCTTGATATATTTTCTCTGTAACACTTGTCCCCATTCTCACATTATGTATTTAAATTATTGACACATTTCCCCAAATAGAAAGCAAACTTCATGAGGGCAGGGTTTTATCTTTTTTGCTCACTACTGTATATCCCTGGTCTTAGAACAATGTCTGTGTCTACTGGTCATTCAGTGAATATTTGAGGAATGTTGATGCAGATGACAAATGAAAGACCCTAGTTCCCTCACGTCTATACACACAGCATGCAGGTGAGTCCCAGTCTTAGTCTGAGCCATCCAATCCAATTGCGACAGTCATGTTTGCACAGGTACACGTTCCACAGGGAGAGTGCAGCACCGCCAATTGTTTCCTTTTGCAAATTTGGCCTCATATCTTACCCTGATACCCTTGGTCTCTCAGGATCCTCTCACCTACTCACATACCAGCTATTATTTGCTAAAGTAGTGTGTTAGTACAATTATTTGAGTTATTCTGGCTTTCCCTTCATTGATCTCGGTCAGAGGTGCCACTCCTGGAAACATAGATAGGTCTCCTTTTTTGCTGACTTCCTGAGGCTTTTTCTGCTGCTTTCAGCAATGTTGCATTCATCACCATCATCTCTGCCACCTCCCACATCGCTGCTCTCCCTCTCTCTCAGAGACAATGGATGGTTCTCTGATGCTGATTTTGGAAAACAAACAAACAAACAAGCACTCCAAACTAAAAACTGTTCCTAGAAGGGCAGGCGCATGGATTCTATAATGTCCCACTCTCATTATGACGTCCTGGGAACTGAGAAAAAAAGAAGTCCAAACTGGCCAGGACCGTTAACAATTCCTTGCCTGCTAGTGGATACGTGTGTGGGACAGCATCAAAGGCTTCCTCCTTCGGCATGTCACTGCAGCTCTCTCTCTGACCCCTCAGGCCCTTTGCTTTCTATTGCAAATCTTGTGCTTGGAACTATTTCTGGTTCTGTGCTTGATTCTTGGGCTTGATTATTGGGCTGTCTGGTCAAGGACTAGGACTTTTAGTTTCCTTTGAACACAGCCTCAAGCTAGTCCTGCTTATTCTTCTCCTCGCTGCTGCTACTCTTGGAGCTGGGGAGGTTGAACCTGAAGGGTTTCTGCTCCAGCCTTTTCATTCCCTATTGAGGATGCCTGGCTTCAACCAGAGTGGAGATGAGAATGAGAAGCCAAACATTCTAACCCATGTGTACTGGAGCACTGGATCTGCTGATGGGAGAAATACAACTGACTCAAAGAAGATTTAGACAAACACTCTACAGACTCATGACACTCACCCCCACCATTGCCCTAGGCCAACTTTCAGCAGCTGATAAATCTTCCCTCCTCCACATGCACTTTGTCTAAGGAACTCTGCCTTTTTTGTCCAGGGCATCATTAGATTCCCACACAGGTTAGAGGGCTGGGGAAGTCTAGAGAGGCTTCTTTGGGACTCTATCTGTCCTTGGAATAAGGCATTGCTCACAGCTAAGCTCTCCCCACAGGGACTCTCAACCTTGGAGCAGTTAGTACCTATTTGGTATCAAGAGCAGCCTTGAGGGTAAGTAAGGAGGAATGTTATATTACTCAATCAAACAGCAGCTTCAGGCTGGTTAGGGGAAGGTGGAGGTGGGTAAGGTATTGCTTACACACTGTGTGCCCACTTGGAAGTCTTGGTGTCATCTTGGCTGTGATGTCAAAAATTCCCTATCTTTGTATATAGAAACAAACATAGTCTCTTGCACATAATTTAAGTTTTAAAATATTTACGGGCCAACATTTATTGAGTGCCTACTCTGTACACATTGTTGGGCTGGGAGATGGGAGTGCTAAAGCTTACAATGAACAAGAACTACTTCCTGCTTCTGTCTTTTGGGGAGACAGATAAGCGTGGAAATGATACAAAAGGGTAAAAAAGGGGCACGGCAAGTGATGAGTGTGAGGGCTGAGAATGGAAGTAGCCAGCAAAAAATTTCTAATTTTGAGCATTAGCGTGACAGTGCATGTGGCTTTTATTCCTTTTGCAAAAGGAAGAAGAAAATATCTGTGATTTTTTAAAATAAGACTATTAAGTTAAACTACTTCCAACAACTTAGAGAAATTTGGTTATTCATGAGAATAACACCTTTTCTAAAAGAAATAAAGTTAATTTTCTATTCTTCTGCAAAGGAGGTCATTAATTATACATTTTAGATTTAATCAATTTCATTTAGATGAGACTAACATTTTAACTAGATGTCAAAGAGACATAAGGTATTAAGCTAAATATACTGGATTACAATAAATGGTTATTAAAAAACATAATTCTGTTACTCTAATAGTTTTCTCACTTGGGTGTCTCATTGAAGGCCTGCGTTTCACATTTAGGCAGTCAAGTCAATGTACAGCAATTCTGTGAGCTTTAAACAAAAGCTTCTAAACAATTGAGTCATTTCCAGATTAAGGACAGATGGATGGTATTTTTCTTTTGAGCACTTAAAAAAACACAAAATCAACAAAGACACTGGCATCCACAGTAGAAACTATCTATCTGCAAAAGAATCAACATACCTCTTATCCTGCTCCCACTAGGAATTTACTATTTTTGAGATAGGAACTTTATCTTAAAAAGTTTAATGCATGTGATCCTGTGTTTTGGTGACTGTCATTGCCAACAAATGTAGGAAAAGAGAGAAGAAAAAGCTAAGAGTGTTTGCTGTTTGACATGCTTGCTGATTTTCCCAGGTTGCTGTTCTGTGTTCATTTCCTACTGTTTTTCAAAAATTGCCCTCTGATTGGACAGCCCCCTATCAAGATAAACACAAGTAACACCATGCTCTCTCCAATACTGCATGGGGTAGCCAGAGCCATCTTTCATTTTTCACCTCGTCTTCTGCTCCCTTGGCCCAGATTCACAAACGGAGAATTGTTTCTTTTTTAAATTCTTTTTTCTTAAGGAATCCAATGAAAAATGTTAATCAATTTTAACTGTTTTTTAATTAAACCAGTGTGTGTGTATGTGTAGGGGGGAGAGCATTCATGTTCCAGTGAAGATTTAAGTTAATAGTTTTCTAGAATATAGTTTGGGTATTAAAAAGTTTCTTTAAACCCTCTGAATTCACACATCTGGAGGGAAATTTGAATAGTTCCAACAGTTGTGTGATGGGAGGCTGATACATGTGGGTTGCATCTGTCTGACCCTGCTTTCCTGTCCTAGGGTCTATCCCGTAAGCATGGCAAAGCAGTAAAGAGGAGTGAGGTGAACTGTACCACAAAAGGTAAGATAGTAAGTCAGACTCATCTTGGATTTTATCCTGCATGGAATTTTCAGGCTGGTCATACATATTTCCCCTATTTTTTGCATGTTCTTATTTTTGTATTTGTTCAGTCTCTGTGAGATTTGTTCTGTCCCTTTTATATTTTGAGTTCTTTAAGAGGTATGGTTACTATCTTCTGCTTCCCATTTCCCCACACAGAATCTATTTCAGCACTCCACACATAGTGGCTATTTAATAGATAATTGTTAACAGACTGACCTTTTTTCTCCCAGTAACTGACTGAAATTGGGTTCTCATTTTTTTTTCTTTTTTCTTCATTTTGTTCTATGCAAAATCAGTGACCTTAATCTGCACCGTGGTACATAAAGAAAAGGGATCACTAGAATTGACATGAATTTGAAACAGCAAAGAAATGGGTCATCCAAATTGAATTAAACGATGTGGAGACTTTATAAATAAAAGAAGCCTCTGCTTTGTAAGTGGACACTTACTATTAGTAATCATTACTTATTTTTTTGTTTCTAACTATCGTGGACTTGATTTTCTTCAGAGTGGCTTCAAAAGATTTCTAAGAGCAAGCTCATCCTTTTAAAATGCTTATTTACAGTTTTGCCTGCTCTTTTCAATGTGAGGTACAGGCATTAAACTGTAAGATTCCTGTTAAACATGGTTGAAGCTGAGGAGATAAATTCCCAAATGAAGGGGCAAAAAAATACCCTTTAGTATTCCTTAAGAGGAAGAAGCAATTGCAATTTTGTAGGTTTTGGAGAGCTTCCCTCTTTCCCCTTTTCATTTTGTCATCATTTTGCTTTACTAGAAAACAAGTACCCATCTGTTTTTTATGTGAAAAAATGTTTCTTAATTGTGTTTATATGAAAGCCAATAATTCCAAGAAACTTGATTAATCTATGGCAATAAATAAATGACTTCAAGAAAGTACTTATAAAGGACACTACCTTTCAAGTTTTCAGTTTTTCTCACATTCTTAAGTTTCTTGGGTAAAATTCTTGATTTCCCAATTGCTACTAATCTTTATTGCAATTATTACTGAAAAAGGAAGGTCAATAGGAGAAAAATGAATCATGGCATAAAAGAGAAAATTTGTAGCAGCTACCTGAGCTAGGGCTTGTCTTTCAGAAGGGCAATTGGATAGATGTAGAGGCAAAGGAACTAGTATTTAAAAACCCATTTTAGCCATGTCCTCACAGGAAAAGTCTATGTCTAGACAACATGGCCTATTAGTCTGATCAGAAAAAATGTCAGACTTTTCAATTTGACAGAGATTTTCCCACATAATTATAATTGTATATATTGTAACATGGAATCTAGAAATATCAATTCCAACACATGAAATAGTTGATATAATCCCTCGGACTCTCACTGGTTAAATGTTTCAGTTCAACTCTTTGTTAGATGGTCCCTGTCGATTAATTCACTTGAATAAGCTACTGTTAGTGCATATAATTGGTTATATAAGCAGAACCATAAAGTTTTCAAAAAAGTATTCCGATAAGGCAATTGTGGAATAGATATGAATTTCCTTCTCATCTTCTTGTTTCTAAAGTAAATTATAAGAATAAATTTCAGAAGGAAAACCAATATATACTTATTCAGAATGTTTTGCTATTTGGACCATAGACCACCTCAAATACTTTGGAAATTTGAAATTTACTTATAATGCATTTTCACATACATCCAAGAAACTGATCAATGATAATCCAACACCAAAACATCATTTAACGAATAGTGCTTGTGAAGCCTACGTGTACCAGGGACTGTGCTAAACTCTATGAGACACAAGCTTCTTTCCCAATGAAGGTTATAGGCTAGTGGTTCTGAAACTAGAGAAATAAATGGCATCTGAAATGGATGTGAGCATTCTGGGAATTAATCCTCATTAATAGCTGTTCTTCTAATGACTAACAGATGCTGTGAACAGGTACAAGGTGCACTTCTGGTAATGAGTAGGGGTTACCTTGGTCTTGGTGAAGGCAAATAGAGGAGAAGCCCTAGGTATCTTTGAATTTGACTAAGGGAGAACAGAACACGTTTTTCACTATCTAGTTGAGGAAGTAGAAAGGAGACCTGAAAAGAGAAATGGTTCACCCACGTATATGAGGTTTAAAAAGAAAATAGAATTAGACAAAGAAGAGAATGGAATATATTTTCAGCTTCATGTGTCCATATTTTATCCCTAGCAATCTTGAAGAGAGTTTTTTTAACTTCAGTTGGTGTTCCCCTATGAGATGCCAATAACAAAGGCAATAAATCCCAGCCCTATTCAATTCTGAAGTCTTGGTCTCTTTTAGCTTACTAACACAGCCTTGGAAACCCAGTAAAATATGTAGGGTTATTGATGGTGATGGTGTAGCTGAGACCAGTATGTAGTTTAGCAACAATATATGTGTTTATTGTTTTACTGTGAATTAATAGTTGTGTATGTATACTTAATTTGTGTGATCAAATATACTTACACTTAAATCTCCTCTAGATATACTGATGGCCAATATTAACAAGAATTAAAAAAATAATTGTCAGATTCACACATTTTCTCCATAACACATAGTTAATTACACAACTGAGGGATCAAAGTCTTGTGCTATGAAAGTATGTTTGCTTTTTACACCAGGGAGCCAAGTTTAGCAGCCCTTGAGGAATTCAAACAGAAACTGTCTACTAGTCAGAGGCCTAGTAAAGGACATAGTTAGATAAAAGCCGAGGGAATAGAAAGACAAGCATAGGCACAATCCATCCACTTTTGTTTATAGTTCTTTTTTCTTAGTGCCTACTACATGAGTTTCCATCTTTCGTCTATAAATTGTCCAGTTTTAGTTGCAAGCCACAGTACTCTGGCTAGTTTAAAGAGAAAGAGATTAATTATTAAAGTATCTTCAGATAGCTCACAAAATTTCTATAGTAGCCACTGAACGAGGTTTGAATGTCACACATGCTTAAACAATACAACTTGCAGCTCTGCTCCACCATGTTGCAGGACTGTTACTAGCAAGAGAACACTGCTGCCACCCTCCACTGATTGTGCTTGTTGCCACATGCCAGACACCTTCTAAAGAATCAGATACTACCATTCCCCCATTTGCCAGAAGGTCAATTTCCCTACATGTGGCCACTGGTTCATGTTGCTACCTTCCATGTTTTACTTCTGGAGTCTTCTATGGGTATATTTGCTTGACACAACCTAGGTCTGATGCTTGCACTGTAGCTGTAAGTGAGACTGAAAGAAGTAGTGTTCTTTTGTTTGTTTGCTTTTGTTTAATTCTACTTTGGCAGGGCTAGATTCATAATATAAGAATCTATTGAAATTTTTAGAATGTTCAAAAGCTATCAGGCAGCTACAAATGATAAAGTTCTAAAGGCTATGACTAAAGAAACTTAGTGAGGACACATTTATTTCAGGATGAGCTAGAATTTAAAATTAAGTGGTACATTAACAGGATGTGCTGACTAAAAGTTGGAGGTTAAGATCTTTTTTGAATCTTGACGTGCAGGATTTGGACAAATTGTAATTTCTAACTTGCAAACATCCAAAATACCTAGGGATAAACTTAACATGAAATATGCATGACTGATGAAATGTGCTGAGGGGCATAAAAGGAGACAAAAAAATGGAAAGACATCTTTTCTTGGCTAGAAACAATCACTAATGTTAAGATGTCCATGATCTCAAAGTCAATCAAGGTATGAATGGTAATCCTAGTCAGAATTCCAAATGGGATTTTTTGGAGGGAATTTGACTAAATGATTCTAAAGATTCCAAAAGATTCCTTATCTAAAACATAATCTTGGATCATAAATATAGCCAACAATATTCTGAAAAATATAATAGTCAATGAATATAGCAGCTAATAAAATTCTGAAAAAGAAAAGTGATGATGGGTAACTTTCCCCAGCATCAAGGCATTATTAAGTAAGCAATGTGGTTTTGCTAGGACAGGAATAGACAGAGGATGAGACAAAACAATGAGTCTGGAAGGAGACTCAAGTTAGTAGGGGAATAAAATATATGATAAAGATGGCAATATCAAAAAGATGGATACTTTAATGAATAATGTTAAGAAAACTGTTTAGTCATTCAGAAAAAAAAAAAGAGCTCAATACTGACTTCACTTGTTACGTTAATATAAAATCCAAATGGATTAAAGATATAGTGTAAAAAACTAAACCATAGAATTAAAGACAAAAACCAAGGGTAGCTAGTATTACACTCTTGTGGAGGAGAAAGCCTTTTACCATCATACACACACACTCCCCCTCCTATATACCATAAAGAAAAATATTAAAACACTTAAGTATAAAAATTTAAAAAATTGATTATAGCAAAAGAAACCATGAAAAACAACAGAAAAAACAAACTGGGAAAACTATTTCAAACAAATGTTTGAGAATGTATGTGAAAATAAAACCAGGTGACAATACATTCTTGTGTTTAAGGAAAACAGTTTTCAACATTTTCATACACATGCAACATATATGGACTGACAATCTG
This sequence comes from Delphinus delphis, assembly GCF_949987515.2. Classification (NCBI taxonomy): domain Eukaryota; kingdom Metazoa; phylum Chordata; class Mammalia; order Artiodactyla; family Delphinidae; genus Delphinus; species Delphinus delphis. Next base: position 82,148,224 of record NC_082689.1, read on the forward strand.
TGTCTCTTCCATAACTTAGTCCCTTTATAGAATTGTCATTGACTGTGTGTTTTATAGAACTTAGTAAAGCTATGCTGAAAACTTTTTAAAGATTTGGTTAATTCATCTGGCAAATTTTTAAAGTTCAAGGAGCATAGTTGTTTAAAAAAAAGTTTGTTGTCTGCTGTATTAAATCTAGTTTTGTATATTGACTGTTTCCCTTGACAAAAAAATCTTTAGATAAGTTGCATTTCCATAAAAAGTAATGAAAAGTCTGCTGGTATTATGAAGACTCTTCTAACTTCTTTTGCTTCACTGGATCCGAGGAAGAGAAGGCAAGATTTTTAAAAGGGGGATTGTGTTCCCTTCAGATTGTTATTCTAAATCTGACTTGATGGCAGAATCCAAAGTACATCATCTCCCAGATAAAGCTAGCTGCTTGCCAGACTGCTCTGTTACAATTGAACTGTAAATGGCTCACATCAGCACATTCTGTCAACTTTATATAAACCCCACTTTATGTAACGTGATTATAGATCCCCTGAACACTGTTCTGTACCTGCAGCTTGCAGACTGATTCTCTTGATATTCTCTATCAGATATGATGACCAGGAAAAGCAGCATGGGCTGTTGAGGATACAGGCAGAGAAAACAGGTGGCTAGTGCCTGCTTGTTTCATTTTTCTAGAAGCCTGTTACCCCATGTTCAAAAGAGAGTAGGTAACTATGTTCTCTCTTACCTTTACTCCCAAGCATTTACTCCTTGATCCCTGTATTTATCACATGCAGAGATGTTTTGGGGATGGCTTACTTTGACTAAAGGCCCTGAGCACTCCATAAGAAGAGCACGTGATCCACGTGGTCAACATGCCAGTCTTCACAATGGGATTTATCCAGGAAAGCTTCACTCTCCGTTTCTCTTTGACGCTATGATTCCCTGTGGTCCCTGATAATGATGCCTTGATGGCATAAAGAGTTGCTGGAAGATTCAGTTCAAATCGACAAGCATTTATTGAACCTCTGCTGGGTGTAAGCACTGAGTGAGGCACTGGGGATGCAAGGCATATAATGCAAGATCTCTCTTTTGTGGAGGTGACAGGCTAGTGGGAAGACAGACAAAAATCAGAGTTTCAATGCAATATGATTAATTCTGAGATAAGACTCCTGGATGCTGAGTACAGGAAGGGGTACTTAATTTAACCTGGAAAGTTAATACAGGAAAGGTTTCCTGGGGAGATGATGCCTGAGCTGAGTCTTGAGAAAGAATTGTATAAGTGGGAAGGGAGATCCACACAAAAAGTACAGCCTGAAAAACATCACAGAGATGTGAAGTAGCATGGGCACGTGGGCAGGGAAACTCCCAGAAATCAGAATTCTTGTAGGGAAATTTTTCAGATGTGGGTGGGAGATGAGGCTGAAGAAGGTAGCAGGTGTCAGATTGAGAGGGAACTGGATGCTGTGCTACAACCTTGGGCTTTATCCTATGGGAAATGCTGAGTCCTTTATTCCTTGCTTTCTCTCGTACCCACGTTCAATCCTTCAGCAAACCCTCTTGACCAGGTATGCCAAATTTGACCACCATCACCATCACAGTCCAAGCTCCCATGGATCACAGCAGTAACTCCACAATTATAGTGGGAATAAGTCTCCTTCCATTTTGGCTCTCCTAAAGTCTACCCTTTTCACAGAAGTGAGAGTGGTCCCTCTAAAATATAAATCAGATAATAACATTCCCCAGTGAGTGCTCAAACCTCCAATGGCTTCTTCACATCTAAAATAAAATCCACATTCTTACCAAGGCCTGGAAGGCAAATCCTTACTTGAATTGGCCCCTGCCCTGCTCCCCACTTTGCCTTCAACCCCCTTACACACGGGGCTCCAAACTCACAGGCCGCCTTGATGTGCTAGAACATGCTGGCATCTCTCTGACTCAGGCGTTTGCACTCGTTAATCCCTCTGCCTATTGTGCTCTTCCTTCCTTCCTGTCCATCTCTCATGGTCGACCCTCTCCCTTCACTCCCTTCTGCTGAGACAGGCCCCTCCTGTCTACCCTTTCTAAGATACCCCCACCTCCATCACTCTCTGTCTCTCTTTTCTACAGCATATGTCATTGTACAGTTGTCTTCTTATTGCCTGTCTTACCTACAGTAATGCAAGCTTCAAGAAGGCAAAAATGTATCTGTTTTGTTTACTGTTGTATTCCCAGTGCTGGAGCACTGGGGGTTTGTCGAATGAATAGATGAATGAATTCAGAACCATTCAAAACTTGGGAGTGAAAGGATCAGGTGTGTGTTTTAGGCTGGTCACTCTGGCTGCAATGTGGAGTATATAAGGGGGTAGATTTGGGGTAAGGGAGGTGGGTAGACAGGAGTTAGAGAGACCAGTTTGGAAGTTCTTGTGTTAGTCCAGGTGAACAGTATGAAGGACTGAACTAAGGCAGTGGTATTTGGCATGAAGGAAGAGGAGATCGACTTAAGAAGTGTTTTGGAGATAAAACAGGCCAAACATGATCAAATTACATCTGGGCCTCTCTTCAGATTCTTGACTACATAAAGGAATGATAAAGGATACTGGAGCCCTTAGCGGTTGCCGCCGGGGACGGTTGGAAGAACCGTTGTGGGAACGAGGCGGGCGACTTCTCCCTGCTCACGACCGGACCCCGCGAGCAGCGGAGTCGGCGCTACTGTCGCCCGACAGGCATTTAAATCAAACGGTATTGAGATGGATTGGGTTATGAAACATAATGGTCCAAATGACGCTAATGATGGGACAGTACGACTTCGTGGACTGCCATTTGGTTGCAGCAAAGAGGAAATAGTTCAGTTCTTTCAAGGGTTGGAAATCGTGCCAAATGGGATAACACTGACGATGGACTACCGGGGAGAGGCACAGGGGAGGCCTTCGTGCAGTTTGCTTCAAAGGAGATAGCAGAAAATGCTCTGGGGAAACACAAGGAAAGAATAGGGCACAGGTATATTGAGATCTTCAGAAGTAGCAGGAGTGAAATCAAAGGATTTTATGATCCACCAAGAAGATCGCTGGGCCAGCAACCGGGACCATATAATAGACCAATAGGAGGAAGAGGGGGTTATTATGGAGCTGGGCATGGAAGTTATGGAGGTTTTGATGACTATGGTGGCTATAATAATTATGGCTATGAAAATGATGGCTTTGATGAGCGAATGAGAGATGGAAGAGGTATGGGAGGACATGGCTATGGTGGAGCTGGTGACGCAAGCTCAGGTTTTCATGGTGGTCATTTTGTACATATGAGGGGATTACCTTTCCATGCAACCAAAAGTGACATTGCTAATTTCTTCTCACCACTAAATCCAATCCGAGTGCATATTGATATTGGAGCTGATGACAGAGCAACAGGAGAAGCAGATGTAGGGTTTGTGACACACGAAGATGCACTACCTGCCATGTCTAAAGATAAGAATAACATGCAACATCGATACATTGAACTCTTCTTGAATTCAACTCCTGGAGGTGGCTCTGGAATGGGAGGTTCTGGAATGGGAGCTTATGGCAGAGATGGAACGGATAATCAGGGAGGCTATGGATCTGTTGGAAGAATGGGAATGGGGAACAATTACAGTGGAGGATATGGTACTCCTGATGGTTTGGGTGGCTATGGCTGTGGTGGTGGAGGCAGTGGCGGTTACTATGGGCAAGGTGGCATGAGTGGAGGTGGATGGCGTGGGATGTACTGAAGCATAACCACCGATATAAAAGTCCTGACAACAGCATCTGGTCTACTAGACTTTCTTACAGATTTAATTTCTTTTGTATTTTAAGAACTTTATAATGACTGAAGGAATGTGTTTTCAAACTATTATTTGGTAAAGCAACAGATTGTGATGGGAAAATCTGTTTTCTGTAGGTTTTATTTGTTGCATACTTTGACTTAAAAAAATAAATTTTTATATTAAAAAAAAAAAAGGATACTGGAACTGTAAGTGGTCCAGAATGAGAGGGAGCAGTCAGTGCTTTTCCATTTCAGCATTTCCATGGATTAAAACTGCTGAGGCATTCATGTGTCCCTTGTGAAGCACAGAAGCATTGTCTTGCTGCAGATCCCAATGACTACAATGAGTTGGATGTATTTTTGGCACCAGATAGATGTTCAATAATAGTTTTAATGATAGTTTCTACAGCAATTGGGTTTACGCTAGAGGCTGCCCATCTCTCTAATGACTAGGGCCAAGCCAGCTTATCTTATAAGATCTGGCAAAATTACAGTGTGAACTGGTAATGCCGTGGGCTGTTTGACAAATTATACCAGGTCTGTCTCTGAGGAACTTATCTGAGCCTCCAGAGACTTCAAGAATACTGACTTCAAAGGGAATACTGTGCTATTATGAACACTACAAACCACGTACCTAGCAAAACAAGAAGGAGATCCACAGTGCCTAACTTACAGAAGTATTTGATCTGCTTGAAATTTCTGAAAATGTATTTGAGCTGTTGAAATTGACACTTCGTAGAGTGTTACAATTTTGTTTTCAACATGGCTTGGGAAAGTTCTTTTTAGCTTGGGAACATTTATTATCTTAGCCAAGGAAAGAATTATGTGGCCTCAAATCTATAAACTTTCAATCCAAGAGAGATTATGAAATTATTTTGGATGATTGAGACAGAGGTCTTTCCAAAGAAAAGGTTTATCACATGGGTGATTTAAAACACTACTAAAATTGCCTCTCTAAGCAATGACCTAGAAATCTGACAATGCGATAATGAATTCTCAAACAAATAAAACAAACAAACACAAAAATCACATTGGAACATTTCACAATTGGCAGGATGAAAACTGGCAACAATGACTTCTGGAAAAGTGAATTGGATCTTATAGCATTAAAATGAGTTTGGGGACTATAACATGAAGTCAACAACTGTGTGAGAATTTTGGAATGCTCAATTTCCCACAATCTCATCATTTCTCTGCCTGACAATTGTAATTATTCTTCATCGACTTGACAGTCAAACTTGCTTCCTGTAGTGATAATATACCTGCTACCATGCTGACCATATTGGAGAAACGGCTTTTTCTTTGATAGGTTTGTTCATTTTGAAGCTAACTTTCTGTGTTATTCTAACCACTCTCTTACATTATTCATTAACTAATTGACATCCATATTTCTGACAGTAGTTTTCAACTTTGGAAAAAATGAGGAGATACATTCTTGTCCCCCTGATTATGAAGAAAAGACTACTTCACTCATGTCACATATTAAAACTTAGGCAAATTATGATATAGTACTTCAGAAAATATTGGACATTATTGTATGCTTCCAAAACTTCCAAGGTCATTAAGTAATCATGGAGTTAATGTATGAGACATTATAAAGGAATCTAATTCTATATAGTTTGAGAATATATGGATGGGACACTAAGACCAGGTCGTATGGTAAAAAAAAAAAAGAAAAATAATAGAATAATTATAAAGTAGAAGTGCTTGATAGTTATAAAAGCTATTGATTTGAAATCCATTCACTTAATTATTTATTCAATAAGTTTTTACTTACTTCTGACAAGGTGACATTTGAGCAAGACTTAAAGGAGGTGGTGGAGTAAACTTTGCAGAGATACACGAGGAAACACCTTTCTAAACAGAGGGAAGTGCCAGTGCAAAGACCTTGAGGAGAGACCACGCCTGGAGTATTGGAGAAGGAGCAAGGAAGAGCATAGAGGCTGTGGGCTGGATCAGAGTAATGCACTGGTTGGGGGTCGATGAGGTCCGGGGTTGACAGGGTTTATACAGGCCAATGTAGGAATTTGGGCTTTATTGTGGGTAAAATGGGGAGGACTTACAGTGTTTTGACATGTCATGACTTAAGTTTTAAAAGAGTCAGTCTGTCTGGTGTATTGAGAATAGGTTGTAGGGGGCATGGGTGGAATCAAGGAGACTCTTTAAGGGGATAATACAGGATGGTGGCTTCAATGGGTGGGAGCAGTGGAAGTGGTAAGCAGTGGTCAGATTCTGGATGTATTTTAAAAATATAAATTCTTTACTACTGTTGGATGGATTGGTGATGTGAGAGAAAGATGAAAGTTAAGGACAGTTCTAGGGGTTTTGGTGAGCAAGTGGCAGGAAAGAGTTGTCCTTTCTGTTAGATTTTTAGAAGATTACCACTGGGTGACTTCAAATGACAGAAATGTATTCTCTCACAGTTCTGGAGACTATAAGTTCAAAATCATGGTGTTGGCAAACTTGCACTCCCTCTGAAGGTTCTAGGGGATAATCCATTCTTTGTGTCTTCCAGCTCTGGTGGCTGTCAGCTTTCATTGACTTCCCTTGGCTATATCATTCCAATCTCTGCCTCTATGACTCCTGCTCTCTGTCTCTTAGGGTGCTTGTCTTAGGCCTCACATGGGGTGATTCAGGATGATTCTATCACAAGATCCTTAACTATATCTGAAAGTCTCCTTTACTAAATAAGGTGATGTTCACAGTTTCCAAGGATTTGCACTTGGATATATTTTGGAGGGCCCATTATTCAACCCATTATACCATTCGCTGAAATGAAGGAGATGGTGAGAAAAGCAAATGAGGTGAGAGAGAGGGATGTATACAATTTTAATTTTAGCTGAGAGGACACCTGATAACTGCCTGAGTTGTTGAATTAAATAATCAGGTATTATTATTAAAGATATTCATTCTATTGGTCATGTAAAAGAAAACGTTATCAAATCCCTGTAAAAATCCAACATTCTTTTCAAATTTAGCCATTAGCCTCATTCTTCATTTACTATTTTAACTCAAGCTGTTAAAAGAAGTGAGTTGTTCATGTTTGAATTTTATTTCCACTCCTTTCCACCAATCTATGGTTTGTTAAAAAAAAAAAACATTTATTCGATAGATATTTATTTGGTGTCTAGAGTGTGCAGTTAACCATGCTAGGCAATTCAGACATGCAAATATTATTAAGAAATAATTTCTATTACTAAAGAACTTATAGATAATAATTTGGCTCAAACTAGTGTCCCCCTCCCCCCCATTCTATCCTAATGTGACTTATTATGCATATAGCTTACTTACAGTAGGTGTTTGGGGAGTGAGAATATAGGTGATTGAGTTTCCTTTGCTTATTAAGATTTATAGGGGTCATAAAGCCAACTTTTTGTTTCACAATCTCTCGCCCTCATTACAGTGAGAAAGTTTAGGCAATCATAGATAGTGAGCTGTAGGCTCCAAAAGTACTTCAAAATGCAGGAACAAGACACCAGAATGAATACATAGTGGGTGGAATCAGTTTACTTGGAGAAGCTTTTCCTAGAAATAACCCATCCTACACTCTGATTTGGAGAAGAGTTTGCTGAGGAGACAGAAGTGCCGGGAAACAAGCACCATAAAATGTAACTAATGTAAAAGAAACTGTAATCCTAGAAATGGAAACATGCTAGAAACAAATGGTCCTTATGGAGTTTAGGAAAAGGAAAGTTGGTGAGTAATTTCAGTGTTTATCCTTGACTGTTCAACAAGGGCAAGAGACTATGTTTTATGTCACTAGTAATCTTGATTAGATCACTTGAAAGGTGACAACTTCTCTGATTTCTCAGACAGCTTGATTTAAATAGTTGACACGACTATACAACCTCCTTTGCAGTGAATCTGGGCTCAGCAGACAGCAGATTGTTATTATAAAGAGTTTGGAGTGCACTGCCTGACATATAAGCTCCACAAAGATTAGCTACTATTATAAATTATTATTTTATTTTCCTTGCTCTTTATTATTTCTCCCAGTATGATCAAACTGTTGGGGGTGAAACTGATGAAATTGAGTTTGTAACTTTCTTGGCCAGTCTAGACTGTGATGATTCTGATGATTAGTTATTTAACTAACCACTCCTGAAACAGTTTACCAGTTCTCTCCTAATATAAGGACAAGAATATTTCCTCACATTGAGCTAATATTTGTTGATAATTGTCATGTATCATCACCTAATGATTGTCTCCTTGTTTAATCACACTGAAATGCTGTTTGATTATGCCCTTCTTCCACAAACACCTTTTAATAGGTCAGTGGTAGCCTCCAAATAGTCTAAACTCCTTAGTGTTCAAGACCTGCTTGTTATCATTTGATTCCAAACTGATTCCAACTTACTTTTCCCACCACACCACCATATTATTTCCAGGCTACCACCGAAATAGATTATTAATCACATTCCCCCTTTAAAAAACGTATGCTGTCCTACCTCTATGCCTTTGCCTATGTGCTTCCTGGAATAATCCAACTTCCTACAGTTACTCATCTCCTGTTAGGCTCCTTACTATTGCTCAAAGGCCACCTCCTCCACCAAACATTTCCAGTTCTCTCGGGCTGGAGATGACTGATGTAAAACACTGTGGTTCATGGGTCTACTTTTATGATGTTTGCCATTTCACAGTAATTTGTCTACATGTGGGAGATGTAGTGTGATATCACAGGAAGGAGCTAATGCTTCTTGGACTCAGACCCAAGTCCTGCTAACTAGTTTTATAAACTTGAAGCACTTACTTAAAATCTGTGAGCTTAGTCTCTTCATCTGTAAAATGAGAATAGTAATACCTACACTATCATGTTAAAATGAAGATTAAATGAGATAGTATATGTGCTGTAAAGCTCTTGGTGCAGTCCTTTGCACATTATGTGACCAATATATGTTTGAAATTATTATTTTACTGCTATTATTATGTCCTCCCCTACTTAAAGACTATAGTCATTTTGAGGTCAAAGACCATGCAGTCTCATTTCTCTTTATATTCTGCTTCGCATAGCATCTTGTACATAGGCCTTCCTTTGCTAAATTTGTGAGTGTGTGTGTATCAGTTTTGCCTCTCCAACTATATTATACATTTCTGAAAGTCAGTAACAATGCCATGTGCACTATAGTATATATGTTTAGTGCCCAGTTAAAGGCTGGTGTAATGTGTATATACCCAGGTAGGAATAAGACCTGTTTAAGCACCCTCTGCTAGGAATGAGTGGACACTCCTACACTAGTCACTTTGGGCAACTGAATCTTGACTGCAGTTGTTACTTGATGTCTTGGGGATCATTTCTTCCAAACAACATTCTTTAATAAGGTTTGAAGGAATTGTGTGCAATTGAGAATAACTGAACCCGTGATATGAAATTAGTACTCTTATACTTAAAACTAAGTTATACTTGAATATATGCCAACATATTACAGTGAATATTGAATGTTATTCTGATGGTGACATTCATCTCTTTACGTGAGGGAACTGGTGAAATCTTAGGTAAGTGTGGATCAGAAAAATATCTCTGACCTAGTGTTGACCCCTTTGTATAGTTCCTTTTGTGGGTCCTACACTCTGCATGTCCTACATCTTCCTGCCTCAGAATGGACATGCATTGCCTCAGACTCAGGATTACTACTGGAAGAGGATATTTAGTTGTTATGTTTACAGTTGCTTAGAACAGCCTTTAAGTAGAATTTTCATGAACCATTTCTTTAGGTAATTGCATCAAATGTAATTTGCATCAAATCCATTACTGCATCAAATGTAAGGGGATTCCTGGCCTCCCTTATATTCTACAAAATCCTTGCCCCAATTTTGGTCCCTGGAGTGGGAGTGTTCTTTGCAAGCACTGCTGCAACTCCAAGAGTTTCTGGATTTGCCCTATATTGAAGGACTGAAAAAAATTTATATATTTCCATGGATTTTTGACATAATGGAGCAGCCACTGGTTGGATTCAATAATGAAAAATAATGCTCTGCTGTGTAGAAATCATTTCTATGGCCTTCTGTATGTCATAGACAAATATCTTCTATGCCTACCTCTAATTTAAAAAAAATAAGGGCTTCCCTGGTGGCGCAGTGGTTAAGAATCCGCCTGCCAATGCAGGGGACACTGTTTCAAGCCCTGGTCTAGGAAGATCCCATATACCGTGGAGCAACTAAGCCCATGCTCCACAACTACTGAGCCTGTGCTCTAGAGGCCGCAAGCCACAACTACTGAGCCTGCGTGCCACAACTACTGGAGCCCACGCACCTGGAGCCTGTGCTCCACAGCAAGAGAAGCCACTGCAGTGAGAAGCCTGTGCACTGCAAAGAAGAGTAGCCTCTGCTCGCTGCAACTACGGAAAAGCCTGCATGCAGCAACAAAGACCCAATGCAGCCAAAAATAAATAAATAAAATTAATTAAAAAAATAAATAAAAAAATGAAGCATTGCTTGAGCTACATGGCACTATTAAACACTCAACACTTATTGAGTAACTTTGGAGTTTATGTTATTATTCTTACAGTTTATAAGATGTTTGAATCCTAAGAATAACAAAACTCCCAAATACTTACTTATCTAAATTCACAGTATCTGAGAAGTGTCTTGTGACAGTCATGTAACCTATATATCACCCTCACAAATGAAGCTTAGGCAATTATATATCACTATGGAAGTGGAACGATTACAAACTAATTGTATTAAGTCAGGTTGGAATAACATTATCATAGTATGAAGGAGTAAATTCAGAGGTGAAGGTGAGATGATGAATGGAAATTAACAAGAAATTTGAAATCACTTAAACATTTTCTCTGGTGGATTGCTCCCCAGAGTCTCTCTTAATTCTTCATCAGTTATGTGATATACATTGTACATGGTTTTGCAACATTAAAACTATCTCTCTTATAGATACTGTAATTTATTTTTAGGTAACAAAACTGGATTTTTGTTTGGAGAAGATAATTTTTGAAAGGGAAGGGAAGTTATAATTCAATCATATCTTCACAGCTGGATAGAAATTAATTTTAGTTGGTGTTAGAAAAATTAAGTGCTATAACATTTTTTTCTTTGAATAAATGGAATTTTAGCTCTGATAGCGAGTCTCTAGTGTCACCAGTCTTATTTTAACAATTCGGAGAAACTGAGAGATATTCAAAGACACACAGGAGTTGTAACACAACTTAAGTCTCTTGACTTCTAATCCAGGGCATTTTTCACTACTTTTCATTCTTTCTCTAATTCTTTTAATTGTAAAATTATATCAGAAAGAACTACTGTTATGGACTGAATGTTTGTATCTCTCCCAAATTCATATGTTGAAGCCCTAACTCCCAATGTGACTGTATCTGGAGATGGGGCCTTTATGGAAGCAATTAGGGTTACATGAGGTCATGAGGATGGGGCCCTGATGATGAGATTAGTGCCCCTGTATGAAGAGACACCAGAAAACTTGCTGACTCTCTCTACGCTATGTAAGGACACAGTGAGAAGGGAGCTGTCTACAAGCCAGGAAAAGAGCCATTATTAGAAAACCAAACATGCTGGCACCCTGATCTTGGAGTTGCAAGCTTCCAGAATGGTGAAAAAATAAATTTCTGTTTTTTAACCCATCCAGTCTATGGTATTTTGTTATGGTAGCCCAAGAAGTCTAATATAACCAATAAAAGAAAAAAAAAAAATACTTTTTTGTAAATATGACCAAATTTGGCTATTTTCCCATTTATTTGGTGTTGTTACAAGTTCTGACATTGCCTTAATGAAGTACAATTAGAAGGTGAGAAGGAAAACAGAAGTATCTTCATCTCAGCAGTGCATGCTGTTTCTGCAACTCACAAATTCACACTTGTAGATAGAGGTGTACTGCATGATTTTTTAAAAAATAAATTTATTTATTTATTTAATTTTGGCTGCATTGGGTCTTCATTGCTGCATGCGGGCTTCCCCTAGTTGCGGTGAGTAGGGGCTACTCTTCGTTGTGGTGCGCAGGCTTCTCATCGAGGTGGCTTCTCTTGTTGCGGAGCATGGGCTCTAGGCGTGTGGGCTTCAGCAGTTGTGGCACGAGGGCTCAATAGTTGTGGCTCGTGGTCTCTAGAGTGCAGTCTCAATAACTGGCGCATGGGCTTAGTTGCTCTGTGGCATGTGGGATCTTCCCGGACCAGGGCTCGAACCCATGTCTCCTGCACTGGCAGGAGGATTCTTAACCACTGTGCCCCCAGGGAAGTCCTGTACTGAATGATTTATGTGCACTTTCTACTCTTGCGCCTGCCCTAGAGATGGATCTTATGTAGACAAAGATTAATTTTATTAAAAAGAATATTTATTATGCCTTAAAATTTCTCTTTCAAGTGAGAATATGTTATTCACTACTGAGCGTTCAGGGCTAAATTAAGTGATTCCTTATTATCTTGGTCAAAAGGGTTAGTAGCAAAGGGAGTTTTGCATTTCTTATGCTGCAGGGCACCCATCCATGCTATTGCCCCAGCTTCCAATGAGATAAGAATTATCTGGCAGGGTAAAATTAGCTCTACAACTTCTACTCGACAAAGAAATCTGAACATTTAGAAAGGGACTAAAATCAAAACTGATGGTTTCTTTCCAAATTTTGATATGGGTTTTCTTCGTTAAAAAAAAAAAAAAGTTCTTGATTTTCCTATTATAAGTCAAAACTGGATGGGTCATGTGTTTGGGGGGACATTGTGGTTAATGCTTGTATTGAGAATTACCAGGAAGGGCCAAGTTGATTTTGTTTAAATCCAAAGTAAATATGTATATAAGGTTATTGATTATGATAGAGAAACATCTGGAAAGATTTGAAAATGTACTAGTTAATAGTGGTTATGTCTGGGAAGTGAGACTATTAACATATTTTATTTTTATAATTTATGTATATTTATGTTATCAAAATAATGTTAAAGCAAAGATAACCCGTAGGACTTTTTTAAAGCTTTTTTTTTTAAAGCTATAGCTTTAAAATCAGTGAGCTTTCAGCCAGAAATAAAACATATTTTCATTTGGAAAAAAGAGACATTTAAGAAAGCAGCAATATGAACACACCTGGAATATAATATAGGTTATATTATAAAAAGAGGCCCATAGAGCAAACACTAAACCTCCAACTTTCCAAAACACTTCTTTTAGTGTTTTATTCTGCAGTAAAAGGGTGCTTGGGTATTAATAACAACAATGATACATCTTATCTAATAGGGTTTTATAGAGTATCAATTAAGAGACATTCTCTCATTTGAGCCCAATAAGAATACTCTCCAATAGGCAGGGCAAATATGGCTTTCTTCATCTTACTCATGTAGTAATTGGGGCTCACAAAAATTAAGTGACTTGTCCAGACTGAAAGAATTAGAAATGGCTGGGTAAGAAGTAGAAACAAAGTCCAGTGTTTTTTCCAGTATAGAACTCTGGATTCACTATCACCACGTACTCACCTCCCACTCACTTGAATGTTTCATCAGGTTTTCATCTCAACCAGTCCAGTGGACTTGACCTTATAAAGGTCACTGTGGAACTCCATCTTGCCTTATCAATGGTCAATTTTGAGTTCTTAGTTTACTTGACCTCTTGGCAACACTCTTTCCTCAAAATTAAAAAAAAGAAAAACTTTAAAAAATAGAAATATATGGACATGCCATAAAATTCACAAGGTACAAGAGGAATAAACTGAGAATAAGTCTCTATTCTACCTCACACAGTTCTCATGCCTGGAGGCAGCCTTATAACCAGATTATTGTGTATCCTTTCAGAGATATTCTAGGTATATACAAATATATATGTACCTATATTCTTTTATTTTCTTATAAAAGATATAGGTAACATAATAAAGATACTAATCTAAACTTTGACTTGTTTCACTTAATCACATGTCTTCAGGAGCCTTCCATATAGTACCTATAAATCTGCCTTGTTCTTTTTAATAGCTGAATAGTATTCTGGGATGAGCCATAATTTATTTAACCAGTTGTCATAATTTTATTATATTTATTTCAGGATGAGTCACAATTTATTTAACTAGTTCCCTGATGATTGTTTCTGACCTTTTGCTATTGAATATAATTCTTCAGTGTATATCCTTGTACATTTATCATTTTGCACATGTATAAATATACTATAGGATCAATTCCCAGGAGTAGAATTGATTGGTCAAAAAGTATATTTACTTTTAAAATTTTGTTATTGTCAAGTTGCTCTCCAAAGAGAATGTGCCAATTTATGAAACCCATCTAAAATATATGACTGTCTGTTTCCCTACAACCTCACCAATATAGTATGTTATTAAACTTTTTAATCTTTGTTAATCTGATGGGTGAACAATGATATTGCAATGATGTTTAAATTTTATTTTGTCTTATTATGAAGGAGATTGACTATCTTTTCTTTTCCAAGAGCTATTTGCATTTTATTTTATATGAACTGTATTTTCCTATCTTGTACTCATTTGTTTTCTTCTGGATACTGTATAATTCTTGATTTCTCACCCTCCTGGTTTTCTTGCTGACAGACTGGTTGCTCCTTCTCAGTGTCTTGAGCTGGGTGTTCCTCTTTAATAGACCTCTGAATGACGGAATGCCCCAGGGCTCAGTCTCCAACCCTCTTTTCTTTATCTTCTACTCATTACTCTTCCACTACTAAGAGTACTAAGTACTTAGTACTACTAAGAGTACTAAGTACTCTTCTACTACTCAGAGAGAGTGCCTCCCAAACTTACACCTCCAACTCCAGTCTCTTCCTCAGACTTTTGTCTAACTGCCTGCGCAACGTCTCCACCGAGGTGTCTAACAGGCATCTCAAATTTAACATGCCTGAAGTATAACTCCTGATTAACCCCCTTTCTTTCCAAGTTTTCTCCCATTTCAGTAAAGAAAACTGCCATTCCACCAGTTGAGCAAGCTAAAACAAGAGTCATCCTTGATTTCTGTCTCACTCCCAATAGCCAATTCATCAGTATTGGGAAGCTCTACCTTTAGATTATATATCCTGAAACCTACCAATTCTGACTACTACTACTGCTATTACCACTTCTACTACTGCTGCTGCTTCCACTACACCAACCTGGTCCAATCAACATCATTACTTATCTAGATGACTGCAATAGCCTCCAGTTCCCAATCTTGTCTCCTTTCATTATATTTTTCCCACAACATTCAGAAAAATCTTTTAACCAATTGGATCATGTCATTTCTCTATGAAAAGTATCCAATGACTTTCTATAATACTTACAACAAATTCCGAAACCCTAGGTTTGTACTATGTGATTTGGACTCTACATAGCTCTGTGATTTTACCTCTTGCCATCCCTCCATCACCCGCGCTCCTGTAGTTTCCAAACCGGCATTCTTGCTATTCTTTGAACACACTAAGCTCACTCTCTTCTCAGAACCTCTGCATTTGCTGTTTCTTTGGTTAGAATGCTCTTCCCCAGATTACTGCATACCTTGCTTCCTCTTCCATTTTGGTCTCAAGCATCACCTCCTCAGAGAGATCAGCCTATCTGAACTATCTCCTTCGTCACTCTCTATGCCTTTATCTTGCTTTATTTTTCTTTATATCTGTCATTTCCTGAATTATATTACATATTTATTTGATTATTGTCCATTTCTCCCAATTCTTCATATGTCCCAAGAGGTCAGAATTTTTTCTTCGCTCACAGAAATATCTCCAGCACCTAGAATAATTCCTGGCATATAGCAGGCACTCAATAAATATTTACTGTATGACTGTTGGGTATTTACACATTTCGAAAAGCTCAGACTAAGTTCTGAAGTACCAAATAAAATGTACTTTAACCCCAAATTTAACTGCAATGCCCCTCCTTCCCTTTCCCCTCTCTCCCTCTCCCCTTCCTTTACTTCCTTCCTTCCATAATTTTTTTATTAATTTTTTTATACAGCAGGTTCTTATTAGTCATCAATTTTATACACATCACTGTATACATGTCAATACCAATCGCCCAATTCATCACACCACCACCACCACGCACCCACCGCTTTCCCCCCTTGGTGTCCATACGTTTGTTCTCTACAACTGTGTCTCAACTTCTGCCCTGCAAACCGGTTCATCTGTACCATTTTTCTAGGTTCCACATATATGTGTTAATACACGATATTTGTTTTTCTCTTTCTGATTTACTTCACTGTATGACAGTCTCTAAATCTATCCACGTCTCAACAAATGACCTAATTTCATTCCATTTTATGGCTGAGTAATATTCCATTGTATATAAGTACCACAACTTCTTTAGCCATTCGTCTGTCGATGGACATTTAAGTTGCTTCCATGATCTGGCTATTGTAAATAGTGCTGCAATGAACATTGGGGTGCATGTGTCTTTTTGAATTATGGTTTTCTCAGGGTATATGCCCAGTAATGGGATTGCTGGATCATATGGTAATTCTATTTTTAGTGTTTTAAGGAACCTTCATACTGTTCTCCATAGTGGCTGTATCAATTTAAATTCCCACCAAGAGTGCAAGAGGGTACCCTCTTCTCCACACCCTCTCAAGCATTTGTTGTTTGTAGATTTTCTGATGATGCCCATTCTAACTGATGTGAGGTGATACCTCATTGTAGTTTTGATTTGCATTTCCTTAATAATTAGTGATGTTGAGCAGCTTTTCATGTGCTTCTTGGCCATCTGTATGTCTTCTTTGGAGAAATGTCTATTTAGGTCTTCTGCCCATTTTTGGATTGGGTTGTTTGTTTTTTTAATATCGAGCTGCATGAGCTGTTTATATATTTTGGAGATTAATCCTTTGTCCGTTGATTCATTTGCAAATTTTTTATCCCATTCTGAGGGTTGTCTTTTTGCCTGTTTATGCTTCCCTTTGCTGTGCAAAAGCTTTGAAGTTTCATTAGGTCCCATTTGTTTATTTTTGTTTTTATTTCCATTACTCTAGGAGGTGGATCAAAAAAGATCTTGCTGTGATTTATGTCAAAGAGTGTTCTTCATATGTTTTCCTCTAAGAGTTTTATAGTGTCTGGTCTTACATTTAGGTCTCTAATCCATTTTGAGTTTATTTTTGTGTATGGTGTTAGGGAGTGTTCTAATTTCATTCTTTTACATGTAGCTGTCCAGTTTTCCCAGCACCACTTATTGAAAAGACTCTCTTTTCTCCATTGTATGTCCTTGCCTCCTTTGTCATAGATTAGTTGACCATAGGTGCATGGGTTAATCTCTGGGCTTTCTATCTTGTTCCATTGATTTATTTTTCTGTTTTAGTGCCAGTACCATATTGTCTTGATTACTGTAGCTTTATAGTATAGTCTGAAGTCAGGGAGTCTGATTCCTCCAGCTCTGGTTTTTTCCCTCAAGACTCCTTAGGCTATTCGGAGTCTTTTGTGTTTCCATACAAATTTTAAGATTTTTTTTGTTCTAGTTCCATAAAAAATGCCATTGGTAATTTAACAGGGATTGCATTGAATCTGTAGATTGCTTTCGGTAATATAGTCATTTTCACAATATTGATTCTTCCAATCCAAGAACATGGTATATCTCTCCATCTGTTGGTATCATCTTCAATTTCTTTCATCAGTGTCTTATAGTTTTCTGCATACAGGTCTTTTGTCTTCCTTGGTAGATTTATGCCTAGGTATTTTATTCTTTTTGTTGCAATGGTAAATGGGAGTGTTTCCTTAATTTCTCTTTCAGAGTTTTCATCATTAGTGTATAGGAATGCCAGAGATTTCTGTGCATTAATTTTGTATCCTGCAACTTTACCAAATTCATTGATTAGCTCTAGTAGTTTTTTGGTGGCATCTTTAGGATTCTCTATGTATAGTATCATGTCATCTGCAGACAGTGACAGCTTTACTTCTTTTCCAATTTGTATTCCTTTTATCTCTTTTTCTTCTCTGACTGCTGTGGCTAGGACTTCCAAAACTACGTTGAATAATAGTGGCAAGAGTGGACATCCTTGTCTTTTTCCTGATCTTAGAGGAAATGCTTTCAGTTTTTCTCCATTGAGAATGATGTTTGCTGTGGGTTTGTCATATATAGCATTTATTATGTTGAGGTAGGTTCCCTTTATGCCCACTTTCTGGAGAGTTTTTATCATAAATGGGTGTTGAATTTTGTCAAAAGCTTTTTCTGCATCTATTGAGAAGATCATATGGTTTTTATTCTTCAATTTGTTAATATGGTGTATCACATTGATTGATTTGCGTATATTGAAGAATCCTTGAATCCCTGGGATAAATCCCACTTGATCATGGTGTATGATCCTTTTAATGTGTTGTTGGATTCTGTTTGCTAGTATTTTGTTGAGGATTTTTGCATCTGTATTCATCAGTGATATTGGTCTGTAATCTTTTTCTGTAGTATCTTTGTCTGGTTTTGGTATCAGGGTGATGGTGGCCTCATAGAATGTGTTTGGGAGTGTTCCTTCCTCTGCAATTTTTTGGAAGAGTTTGAGAAGGACGGGTGTTAGCTCTTCTCTAAATGTTTGATAGAATTCACCTGTGAAGCCATCTGGTCCTGGACTTTTGCTTGTTGGAAGATTTTTAATCACTGTTTCAATTTCATTACTTGTGATTGGTCTGTTTATATTTTCTAATTCTTCCTGATTCAGTCTTGGAAGGTTATACCTTTCTAAGAATTTGATCATTTCTTCCAGGTTGTCCATTTTATTGGCATAGAGTTGCTTGTAGTAGTCTCTTAGGATGCTTTGTATTTCTGAGGTTTCTGTTGTAACTTTTCCTTCTTCATTTCTAATTTTATTGATTTGAGTCTTCTCCCTCTTTTTCTTAATGAGTCTGGCTAATGGTTTATCAATTTTACTTATCTTCTCAAAGAACCAGCTTTTAGTTTTATTGATCTTTGCTATTGTTTTCTTTGTTTCTACTTCATTGATTTCTGGTCTGATCTTTATGATTTCTTTCCTTCTGCTAACTTTGGGTTTTGTTTGTTCTTCTTTCTCTAGTTCCTTTAGGTGTAAGATTAGATTGTTTATTTGAGATTTTTCTTGTTTCTTGAGGTAGGCTTGCATAGGTATAAACTTCCCTCTTAGAACTGCTTTTGCTGCATCCCGTAGGTTTTGGATCATTGTGTTTTCATTCTCATTTGTCTCTAGGTATTTTTTGATTTCCTCTTTGATTTCTTCAGTGATCTCTTGGTTATTTAGTAATGTATTGTTTAGCCTCCATGTGTTTGTGTTTTTTATGTTTTTCCCCTGTAATTCATTTCTAATCTCATAGCGTTGTGGTCAGAAAAGATGCTTGATATGATTTCAATTTTCTTAAATATACTGAGGCTTGATTTGTGACCCAAGATGTGATCTATCCTCGAGAATGTTCTGTGCACACTTGAGAAGAAAGTGTAATCTGCTGTTTTTGGATGGAATGTCCTTTAAATATCAATTAAATCTATCTGGTCTATTTTGTCATTTAAAGCTTCTGTTTCCTTATTTATTTTCATTTTGGATAATCTGTCCATTGGTGTAAGTGAGGTTTTAAAGTCCCCCACTATTATTCTGTTACTGTCCATTTCCTCTTTTATAGCTGTTAGCAGTTGCCTTATGTATTGAGGTGCTCCTATGTTGGGTGCATATATATTTAAAATTGTTATATCTTTTTCTTGGACTGATCCCTTGATCATTACGTAGTTTTCTTTCTTGTCTCTTGTAACATTCTTTATTTTAAAGTCTATTTTATCTGATATGAGTATTGCTACTCCAGCTTTCTTTCGATTTTGATTTGCATGGAATTTCTTTTTCCATCCCCTCACTTTCAGTCTGAATGTGTCCCTAGGTCTGAAGTGGGTCTCTTGTAGACAGTATATATATGGGTCTTGTTTTTGTATCCTAAGCAAGCCTGTGTCTTTTGGTTGGAGCAGTTAATCCATTCACATTTAAGGTAATTATCGATATGTATGTTCCTGTGACCATTTTCTGAATTGTTTGGGGTTTGTTTTTGTAGGTCCTTTCTTGTCTTGTGTTTCCCACTTAGAGAAGTTCCTTTAGCATTTGTTGTAGAGCTGGTTTGATAGTGCTGAATTGTCTTAGCTTTTGCTTGTCTGTAAAGCTTTTGATTTCTCCATCGAATCTGAATGAGATCTTTGCCGGGTAGAGTAATCTTGGTTGTAGGTTCTTCCCTTTCATCACTTAAAGTATATCATGCCACTCCCTTCTGGCTTGTAGAGTTTCTGCTGAGAAATCAGCTGTTAACCTTATGGGAGTTCCCTTGTATGTTATCTGTTGTTTTTCCCTTACTGCTTTTAATAATTTTTCTTTGTCTTTAATTTTTGCCTATTTGATTACTATGTGTCTCGGCATATTTCTCCTTGGGTTTATCCTGTATGGGACTCGCTGCACTTCCTGGACCTGGGTGGCTATTTCCTTTCCCATGTTAGGGATGTTTTCGACTATAACCTCTTCAAATATTTTCTCGGGCCCTTTCTCTCTCTCTTCTCCTTCTGGGACCCCTATAATGCAAATGTTGTTGTGTTTAATGTTGTCCTAGAGGTCTCTCAGCCTGTCTTCATTTCTTTTTATTCTTTTTTCTTTATTCTGTTCTGCAGCAGTGAATTCCACCATTCTGTCTTCCAGGTAACTTATCCGTTCTTCTGCCTCAGTTATCCTGCTATTGATTCCTTCTAGTGTAGTTTTCATTTCAGTTATTGTATTGTTCATCTCTGTTTGTTTGTTCTTTAATTCTTCTAGGTCTTTGTTAAACATTTCTTGCATCTTCTCGATTTTTACCTCCATTCTTTTTCCGAGGTCCTGGATCATCTTCACTATCATTATTCTGAATTCTTTTTCTGGAAGGTTGCCTATCTCCACTTCATTTAGTTGTTTTTCTGGGGTTTTATCTTGTTCCTTCATCTGGTACATAGCCCTCTGCCTTTTCATCTTGTCTATCTTTCTGTGAATGTGGTTTTTGTTCCACATGGTGCAGGACTGTAGTTCTTCATGCTTCTGCTGTCCCCTTCCATAACTTTTAATTTCAAGAATATACAGTGTACTTAATTTAAGCCATTGCACATTACTGAGATATACATTTTTAAGCTATCATATATTACTGTGATATAAAGTTTTTTTCTTTAATACTGAAGAAGTATTTCCAATATTTCAGATCTGTGGTGAGGTGAGCCAGGAACTTGTGTTGGAAGGAATTTGGAAGAGAGGAAATCAGTGTTATTTTCAACTCCCCCACTGGTTAAAGTTAACCACTGTGGTCAAGTTAGTCTCACTTCTCAGAGCATTTTAATATCTGTAGTAAGAAGTTATTAGCAACATAAATTTTAAAAAGATCCACTCTTACTGAGTGCTTATTTTGTTCCATTCATAATAGTACCTTTGAGGTATATACTATTTTTATTCCCATTTTAAAGGTGAGTCACAGGGTGTTATTCATGGCTAGTAAGTAGAGGAATCAGGCCATCTGTTTGACCAAAACCTGAATGGTTGTAGAATGTTCTGAAAACTATTGAAACAATTCCTGTTTTTCACTTCCACCTCTGACATTTTTATCCATGTTCAGAGGTACAGTGTATGTTCTCACATGGATCAGAGAATCACTCACCACATGCTCCAGTTTCATTGTATAACACTGGCAGGTAGCTGAAATAACCCATGGAGAAGTGTGCTTGATCTAAAGATTCTTGGTTGCCAAGAGATTCTCATTGCCTATTAGATTGGGAACATTTTGAGAGACATTCAGGACTGACTTATTCATCTCTGTATCTATAGCACTCAGAATAGGACCCAGTATGTAGCAGGTATTCAATTAATGTTGGTTGGATGAGTAAATGAATGACCTGCCTATAGCGGGAGGTGGTAGGCATCATGCTAGTGAAGCTAATGATTCATTAACCACAAATCATTCATTCAGCATATATTTATTAAGTGTCTAGAGCATAAGCTCACCTAACAGTCTGCATTCCAGGTGATTTCAATTTTAGCAGAGAGTACAAGGTTCTTGAGCAGACCACTCATTCCTCGACTCCACAGTTCCTTTAATTCTCAGATGGAGCAACTGCATTAAGTCTGCTACCTTGAGCCTATTTTTTATTAGAGACATTTTTCTTAGAGGATTGATCCAAGAGCTCAAAATTTATGCTTTCTAGTCCACCTCCTACCTTCTGTGGTAAGGCTAATATTCAGGCTCTTGTTTTGCTTCAGTACCCAATTACAGTAACCGAGTGAGTCCTTGTCTTCTTAGGTCTACCTTGATAGTTTGCTTGATATAGCATTTACTCTAGGATGTATTTTTTTTTATATCTTTGTTGGAGTATAATTGCTTTACAATTTTGTGTTACCTTCTGCTGTACAACAAAGTGAATCAGCTATATGTATACATATATCCCCATATTGCCTCCCTCTTGAGCCATCCTCCCACCCTCCCTATTAGGATGTATTTTAATTTAGACCCTTTTCTGGGTTACTAGAGTCCTCCCTCTGGTACCCATTCCCTGTGGCTGAATATTTGATACTAGATAGCAGATCAACCATCTCTTTTGCCAGATGTGTGCTTGTTGCCTGCTGCCTAACTCCTTAAAACTTGCCCAACATCCCAGATTTCCCTCTTTCCTGCCATGTCTGCATGGCAGACCTCTAGGTCTTACCACCCCTAGTTTGGTTTGCCAGTCAACCTCTCACTGACTCCCTATTTAACTACCCATATTGGGGTAGAA
This sequence comes from Delphinus delphis, assembly GCF_949987515.2. Taxonomy (NCBI): domain Eukaryota; kingdom Metazoa; phylum Chordata; class Mammalia; order Artiodactyla; family Delphinidae; genus Delphinus; species Delphinus delphis. Next base: position 82,170,569 of record NC_082689.1, read on the forward strand.
GGAATGAAAAAATCAACTTGCATCTTTTTTTTTTTTTTAACCTGAAGGTGATGCCAGATGGAAAAATCATGGAGATTATTTTTCTCCTTCTTCTAGTTCACAAGTGCCATGGACATTAAGTGCTTTGAATGCTGTAGGTTGATTTCTGCCTGTGTTGAATTCTTACAACACATTCTGGATGTCCCAAGTTCACTCTCATCATTTAGATGTCCCATGTGAGTTAGTTGTCTCTTCCCAACAAGTTAGCAAGATTTTTGTGAATGTATATCTCAAGTCTTCTTATTCTAACATCAGTTCTAAAATCAGTACCATTTTTGACCACTTATACTGTGCTGTGTGCTTGGTTTACATTAACTTAGTCATTAGAATAATCGTATAAGGAAGGTGTGACTATTCCTGTATCACTGGAGAAGAAACAGAACGTGATGGGGTTGCAATCTGAATACATGTGTGTCCAGTTCCAAATGTTTTCTTCAACAACAAAATGCAGCACTGAGTTCAATCAATAAATAATCTTTGCCTTTGACTTCAGGAAAATATATTTAAAAAATATTTTTTCTCACATTCATCAGGATGGCTACTATCAAAAAACCAGAAAATAACAAGTATTAGTGGGAATACAGACAAATTTGAACCTGGGTGCACTGTTGGTGGGAATGTTAAAAATGATGCAGCCACTGTGGAAAACAGTATGGTAGTTCCCCCCAAAATTAAAAATGGAGTTACTATATGATCCAGCAATTTCACTTCTGGGTATATACCCCAAAAAACTGAAAATAGGGTCTCAAAGATATATTTATATACCTGTGATTCTTGTATTCACAGCAGCATTATTCACAGCAGCTAAAATTTGAAAGCCACCCAAGGGTCCATTGATGGATAAGCAGATAAGCAAAATGTGGTATATACCTACAATGTAATATTATTTAGCCTTAAAATGGAAGGAAATTCTAACACATGTTATAACCTGGATGAACCTTGAGGATGTTAGGCTAAGTAAAATAAGTCAGTCATAAAAATACTATATACCATTTACATGAGATATCTACAGTAAGTCAAATTCATAGAAACAGGAAGTACAATGGTACTTGCCAGGGGCTGAGAGGAGGGGGAAAGGGAAGTTGTTGTTTAATAGGTTTCAGTTTTGCAAGATGAAAGCTCTGGAGATCTGCTGCATAACAATGTGAATGTATTTAACAACACTGAACTTTACACTTAAAAAATGGTTAAGATGGTAAATTTTATGTGTATTTTACCAGAATTAAAAAAAAAAATTCTTGCACATAGAGGGTAGACTGAAATACTATGTAAGTAGTGTGCTATGTCCAACAATACATACACAATACATACATGTAATCTTGCTATTAAAGGAAGAAGTTCTAATAGTGAGAATGGTGAAATTCTTACACAGTGCAGTTGTTCTAAATTCTGGACTTAAATTTTTACCATATTAAAAATCCATATGGGCAGTTTTTACAAATATCACCATGGTGTTGAATAGCTGTTAAGAAAAACTGGTGAAAGCTCAAGACATTGTGTCATGTCTCTAAAACTTAGTTGGTGTTTTTCTTGGGGACACACATAAACATACATTATGTGATGCAGACACACAGCTACATCACACATATTCTGATTTTTTTTTTTTTTTTTTTTGCGGTACGCGGGCCTCTCACTGCTGTGGCCTCTCCCGTTGCGGAGCACAGGCTCCGGACGCGCAGGCTCAGCGGCCATGGCTCACGGGCCCAGCCGCTCCATGGCATGTGGGATCTTCCGGGACCGGGGCACGAACCCGCGTCCCCTGAATCGGCAGGCGGACTCTCAACCACTGCGCCACCAGGGAAGCCCCACATATTCTGATTTTTAACTTACTCTAAAAATGTGTAATATTTAATGAGTCAGTACCTTTCTTGTGTGACAAATGTGCTTGTTTATACTTTCCTTTCTTATATATAAAAAATTTTACATGGCTGGTGCCAAATATCATGGTCAGACTTACCATATATTTCATTACATTTGAAAAGAATATCTTCTCTAGCTTATATAATATATGAAAAAATAGAAAAAAAACTACATTTTGAGTGAGAAAATGCCTCTAACCATAGCTTTTTGGTATATTGAATAGATAGTCCCTTTATTATCTATTAATAAAAGTTTATATTGTCTTGGTTATAATATCATGATGTATTATTTCTAGTTCTTAAAATGCCAAAAAGTTTGAAGTGTTTCAATTTCTATAGTGTAAATAGATACCTGTGGCTTTGACAGGAAGCTGGGAAGTTTCCCTGCTCAAAGATATAGGCCTACTGTGGATATCTGAAATGTCATCAATAATGATCCATTGTTTTCTGTAAAGCTTTCCTCTCATTCGGTGGCTCTTTTCTAAATTGCAAATACTCCAGAAAGGAGTAATATACTGAGTAACTCACACCTTATTATGAAATAATTGATCATATCCTTTCTATGATAGGAGGAGCTACAGGGGAAGTACTGACACAGGACCCATGAAAGAAAACTGGCTAAGGGAGGTCCCGATCATGTAAAGTGAAGACTGCAGATTTTCTCTTCTACCTGAACAAAGAGCTGAGTTCCTTGTCCTTTTTAAAAATGAGCTTCTCAACTGCAAGTTTAAGTTTTGTGGATACAAGCAAAGTGAAATGAAAATCTGGGACAATTACCTAAATTATTTCATTTTTAAAAACCTTCATTAAGGTTAAACAGGGATTTTTGGCTTAAATTATTCAACTGGACTAACTACATTAAAATTATCTAAAATTACCTTGCTCTCTATTTCACTTTATCTGTTTAGAGACACAGACCTTAGGCTGTGTCTGCTTTACCCTGTATGGATTGATTTGGGGCCAAAAAATTCAATTAATTCTATTCACAAAGGGCCGTCGTAGCACTGAGCAAACGGCAAAATGAATACTTCTGGTTTCTGGCTGCCCCATTCTACTGTCAAGCCTGGGAGGTCTGAGCCCTATGTATTTAATGATCCCAGTTCCTCTGGTTCACTGTGTGTCTTCACGGGTTTTCACTTGGCATCTTATTTTAAATATATGATATTCAAAAACTGTTTTGCCTTGGGACAATCAGCAGACCCAGTTAATTGTTTGGGAAGCAAAGAAAGTAAATTGAGGCAGTGTGTTGCTAACTTACATCTACTGTGTGCTTACCATGCACTGGGCATTTATTATCTCATGAATAGGCGGTTATTCCAAGAGGTGCAGCGCCTCCAACTCTACGCAGCTTGGCTCTTCAGCCAGTGTCTCAAGCACAGCTCTATGCTGAAAGGCAATGGAACACCCTGGTCAGGAGTGTGGGGTCCAGACTCTGGTTTATATAACTGCATGTACCTCAGTTTCCCTCTCTGTAAAATGAGGGTGATAACACTTCCTGTCGCATAGGGTTGTTGGGAGGATAGAGAGTAAAACATGAAAAACACTTAAAAGAGTGTCTGCACATAGTAAATTACTTAATAAATATTACCTATTATTATTAATGCCATCCTTCCCAAAGGGATTGTGTGGAAATCCCTGTATTTGTCATTGAATTTTCCTCTCCCCCCCCACACCTTTTATTCCCGCCCTGCACCACTCCCATCCACTCACCATTATACATTCTTAAAAATTAAGGTTGGGGCTTCCCTGGTGGTGCAGTGGTTGAGAATCTGCCTGCTAATGCAGGGGACACGGGTTCGAGCCCTGGTCTGGGAGGATCCCACATGCCGTGGAGCAACTAGGCCCGTGAGCCACAACTACTGAGCCTGCACGTCTGGAGCCTGTGCTCCGCAACAAGAGAGGCCGCGATAGTGAGAGGCCTGCGCACCGCGATGAAGAGTGGCCCCCGTTTGCCACAGCTAGAGAAAGCCCTCGCACAGAAACGAAGACCAAACACAGCAAAAATAAATTAATTAATTAATAAACTCCTACCCCCAAAATTTTCTTTAAAAAAAGAAAAGAAGAAGTGGGTTCCCCCACTCCCACCGGCAACCCTTCCCTCCTCCACCAAGAAATGGCAGAAAGATATAGTCTAGGCATGTGGCTTTCTGACCTTCTGAGCTGCTGCAGAAACAAAGCCTAGACAAACTAAGAAAAAGGTGATTAACTTAGCTCTTAGGTGATCCATCTGTCACAACTTGGTTATTGATATGAACTATATGATGGACATTTAAAAAAAAAATAAGGTTGGCTTTGGGACTGAAAATTTAGGCAGAGTTATAAATCAAGATCAAATAAGCTATTTTGGTCCATGTGACAGTCACATGTTTATTTCTTATGTTTTTACTTAAAAAAATGATCATAAACATCATCATGATGATGGGATTTGTGTGGCACTTTATGGCGTTAGCATATTTTTATATTCATTATCTTATCTGATATAGCAACACTCTGTAAAAGATTGTGCAGATAAGACTTCCTTCAACAGAAATAATGTTGCAGAGAAGTTAAATCATTTGCAGAAAGCCTCCCCACTGGTGGGGCGTGGAGGGATGCTGTGACTCTGCGGAACCCGGGGCAGCAGAAGTTGAGGGAAGGAGCAAGAGAAAAGTTTAGTATTGGCCTGGGAGTTTTGAGTTATTGGGATTGTCAATGTCAGGCCTAAGGCCAAGGGCATGTGTGAAGGAACCCTCAGAAAGAAAAAACAAAAAGAGAGTGGACAAAAAGTCTAGGAAAGCAGAAAAGGGAAAGAAAAGCAAACCAGAAAAAGAGGTGGATAGACTGGGAAGCATACAGGGTGCTGACAGCAGTTTCTCCCAAGTTGCTGACTATTTGCATCTAAAAATGGAGGTTCCTCAACGAAAGGATCTTTATCTAGGTCCTTAATTTCTCCTCCTGGCACTTAGTGTAGTATTGTTGAGTACCTAATGAATTGTTCTCTCTTGTGCAAAGGACTTCCACTACAGCAGCAACTGTGAGCTTAAATGATGGGAAATGGTTCATTTGTCCCATTGAGAAGAAATGAAGACCTCCTATGAAGTCAAGGAATTGGATGAAAATGATGGGTATTCTCTGGGGTGGTTGAAATTAGAGCTCTGTGGTCCAGAAAATAAACTGTTTCAGTACAGATACATTTATGGAAACATCAGTAAACACTGTGATTAAACTGCAGATAGGATTCCATCAGAGAGAACAATTCGAATAGTATACAAAATTATTTTAAACCCCATTCATATTTGCAGGTAAAAAGTCCATTTTAATCAACCAGATGGCTTATTCAGATGGCTTTGTTAAATTCAAAGTATGTTAAAGTAAAAATTTAGTGCCACGAGGTATGGAGAATTTATTTTTTCTCCCCTTGCTTTGGTGTGCACTCTTTGCAAATAACAGCTTATTAGCATTGGAAGTTTTGGTGGGGGCAGAGATTGTTTCATTCAAGAAGCAATTATTAAGTAGCTATTGTGTGTTGAGCATTAGGCTTATGCTGAGGGTGTCCTGACAAGAGTTTTTGCTCCTGAGGAGATTAAAATCTTTGGAGATTAGAACACAGTGTGTCAATGACAAGGGCTCCTAGAGAGACAAAATCAAAGGACTGTGGGAGCTCAGGGGAGGGGCAGTTGAGAGAATCAGCCTGATCTGTGCTCTAACTCTATACCTGGTAGGAAGTGTTGGTGATGGTGATGAGCCATTCTCTGTAGAGAGCTGTGCATGTGCAAAGTTATAGAGAAGGGAATATTCAGGAGTTGAGGATGCTGCCTGGAATATAGGTGAGGACTGGAAAAGGAGATGGGAGAAAAGATGAAGCTGGAGTCGTAAGCAGAGTCTAATCTTAAAGGGTCCTGTATGGCATTCTAAAAGTTGGAAGTTTCTTTGGAATGCCGTGGGGGCACCACTTCAGGAATTTAAGCATCCCATTAGCACTGGGGGCATAAGGAGCGGGCAAAAGATGGGAGTAAAAAGAGTGTGCTTAGATACAATTAGGTGATAAATTCTGCAGTTTAGATAAAGCCCTTTGGGCTGCCAGGTGAGGAATGGGTTGGAGGAGGGTGTGACTGAGGGCAGTAGCGGGTGATTGGAGGAGCCTGCATGAGACGCCATGGCAGTAATGGACAGAAGAGGACAGGTTTGAGCGACAATAAAGTGGAAGAGTTACTGGAACTTGGCGAGTGAGAAAGGAGTCTAGAAGACACAGGTTTCAGGCTGAGGATCCAGTGGTTTCTTTAAGAAGGTGTGAGGGGGAAGATGATTTAAGACAGCTGCACTGGGGCAGTTCTGTTGAAGATCTGTTGAAATTAGCATTGCCTGGAATGGTAAACATCTTGGTTTCCTGGTTCTGCCTTCTGGTAACTTCTCTAAAACTTCGGTTTTGATTGTCCTCTCACTCTACCCTATTGCTGTTTTCTTTCATCCTCACCTGGCCCTGCCATTGCTTCTTTCCCGATTGTCCTCAGCTCGCCTTCTCCAACCCACCCCTACTGAGATTCAGCAAACACCCACACTTATAACAGAGAGAACAAATACTGAACCAACATTTTTGTTAAATAGCTTGACCGCTTTGTGGGCAGGGATTTGTCAACACATCTGTTCTAAAGGATTTTCTTTTAATAGATTTTTGTGTGTGTGTGGAAACCAGATCAGCAAAGCACTGTTACTATGGCCTACCCTTGGAGACCTGGAAATTGCTGTACTAAGCAGAGCTGATTAAATGGTATTTTACCTGTTTGGATTGAAACTCACAATCTGTTCCTGAAAATTGTTGCTATTATTTGGCCAAGGGTAATTGAGGAGAGGAATATACCATTTGTTACATTCTAGGACTGAGATTTGCAATCTTTGTCTGTAGACATTAGACTCCCTCCTCAATCGGACAAATACAACCCGTGAATGTTGAAGGGGATCCATTCAGAACAGAGGGAACCATGGAACAGGGAGCACCCAAGCTGACTATCAGTGAAACGAGGGACACCATCAGATACAGAGCTAGGACACAGGTCGGGCAGATGACACTTGGATCCACCATCGACGAACATGGAGAAACATAGTGTTTCTCAGACGTACCCTTCTGTGATGCTGTGTAAGGGTTTTGCTTACAAATCCAAGAAAATCTGAAAGTTGGATCACCTGGATGTGTGAGTTCTGAAGTTGCTTGACCCAAGTGCTATCCCGCCTTAGGAAAGCAAAGGGATGAAGAGAGTCTGACAGCTCTAACACACTTTCACAGTGGAAAAGAGGCAAGGTCTGCCTGGTTTTCACCCAGAACATGGACAGACACCCTGTATCTACTACAGAGGTACTATAGTAGATAATTAAACTGTATCTGTCCAGGCAGCCTGACACAGGCAATTTAAGGGGAGAGACTCTAGCAGACAGGGGCCAGCTTGTCTGTGCCTCCATCTCTTGCTTCCCAGCAGGGTGACTTTGAGTAAATTACATAAACTATCCAAGCCTCACCTTTCTCTCTGTAGACAGAGAATAACATTACACACCACACAGGGTTGGGACAAAGAGTAACTGAGCTACTGTGCTTACTGTGCTTAGCATGTTGCTTGGTATGTAATGAAAGTTCAATAAATGTTAGCTGGTGTGATTAGTGGCTATCTGATGGGAAGATGCAGTTGGAACTAGAGAATTTCAACAAAGGGCTCTGTAATATAAAGATGTTTTCAGGACTTCCCTGGTGGCACAGTGGATAAGACTCTGCACTCCCACTGCAGGGGGCCCGGGTTCAATCCCTGGTCAGGGAACTAGATCCCACATGCATCCCGCAACTAAGAGTTTGCATGCCACAACTAAGGAGCCTGCAAGCCGCAACTAAGGAGCCCTGGAGCCGCAGCTAAGGACCCCACCTGCCACAACTAAGACCAAGTGCAAATAAATAAATATTTTTTAAAAAACCTATAATGGAAAAGAATTCAAAAAAGAATAGATGCATATGTATAAAAAAGAGATGTTTTCATGTTATGGCATTAAGAAATTGGTCTTTGGGGATTTGGTTACAATGAATTTGCTACAAGGAATAATCCTATACTACAAAAGCATTCTTGGGGTTTGTAAAAGTCTTCTTCTTTTCCCTCTGCTCACTGTCACCATAACCAACAGTAGTCTTTAAACTGCTCTCACTTAAAATCACTTTTAGTCTCTAGTTCTGATCACTCTTCACCCAAAAGCAGTTACCAACTTGCATAGGGAGTTTCCACATGACATGTGAAATGTCTGCCATAGAAGCCAGAATCCTGACTTTGGTTTGTCCATCTCTGGCTTCTCTTCTTTTCCTTCTTTCTTAACCTGCATTGCTAGGGAGATTAAGAATCTTCTGGAAGAGAATAGAGCAGTGGTCCTCAATTCTGACTGCATCATGATCAGTTAATAAAGGGTAGACACCCAGGTGCCTGATGTTGAACCTAAAGAGGGTACCCTACGTTAATTTGCCACAGAGCACGCCGTGGTGTCCTTGTCAGATCAGAAGAAGTCAAGGACCACCCACAGCTGTATTAAGCAACCGAGAGACCTGTAAACATGCCCCGTAGTTATGAGGTTCTGCTTGTGCCTCTTGGGGCCAGGGCTCCCGTATAAGAATTGGTCCTGTTTGGACATCATTCTCTCGTACAGGTACTTTCTGACTTCATACGTGACCTCTGTCAGTTGCATTTCTTTGACTCAAAACTTTTCCTGTTGCTCTTGTACAAATGTATTAAATGGGAGAAAGGTAGGATATGTGTTTTCCCTCCAATGTGAATACACTCTTTAAAACAGCCTTACAACAAAACTTGCTTCCATATTTAAAATAAATCTGTGAGGAGTTATCTGGGTAAAGAGAAGATGATCTCTTGTCTGCATGTCTCCTGATAGATTTCCCCTTATTGGTCGGAAGTTCTTTTCTCTGGAGCAGACTACTGTTTCAAGCTATCAAATGCACCCCCTCCTCCAACCCTAAACTTGGCTGTAATAGCTGAGGTTACAGACTGTTCCCTTATGAGGAAAGCATGCCTCACTGGGGCTCTGCCTTTTAACAGTTTTGTTTTTTTTTTTTAACATCTTTATTGGATTATAATTGCTTTATAATGTTGTGTTAGTTTCTGCTGTATAACAAAGTGAATCAGCTATATGTATACATATATCCCCACATCTCCCCCCTCTTGCGTCTCCCTCCCACCCTCCCTATCCCACCCCTCTAGGTGGTCACAAAGCACCAAGCTGATCTCCCTGTGCTATGCAGCTGCTTCCCACTAGCTATCTATTTTACATTTGGTAGTGTATATATGTCCATGCCACTCTCTCACTTCTTCCCAGCTTACCCTTCCCTCTCCCTGTGTCCTTAAGTCCATTCTGTACATCTCCGTCTTTATTCCTGCCCTGTCCCTAGGTTCTTCAGAACCATTTTTTTTGTTTTTAGATTCCGTATATATGTGTTAGCATACGGCATTTGTTTTTCTCTTTCTGACTTACTTCACTCTGTATGACAGACTCTAGGTCCATCCACCTCACTACAAATAACTCAATTTCGTTTATTTTTATGGCTGAGTAATAATCCATTGTATATATGTGCTATGTCTTCTTTATCGTGCCTTTTAACAGTTTAATGCTAGCATCTATCAAAGCTAGAGCTGTTTCCTTATTATGACGTTTACTCACAGGTAAATTTTAAGGTGAAAATGTTTTTGTCAGTACTAATTTGAAGGTTGTCATTTTTTCCCATAAATTTTGTTGCATTTCCTTCTTTGCCCCAGATTAAAATAGACTTGTGAGTTTTTCTCAAAAAGTGTTCCTTCATTCCAGGGTGTTCATAAGTGTTACTGGAAAAGGAAAATGTTTCCTGGTGAAAAAAAGATTGGGGAAATGCTAGAAAAACAAGTTGGTTTCTTCTCTACAGGACTTATCAGAGCATTTAACAAGGTCATATTCATTGTGTGAGCAATATTTTCCTCAAATTATTTTCCCATGAAACTCTTTTTATCAGAGAGCATCTCTGAAGGCTAGGTTTTGGGGAAACTGCTTTGGTAAATGGTGTCCTAAATTTCTTAAACAAGAACTGTAGAACAGGAGAGAAAAGATACATATCTTGAAACAAAAATTGGTACACATGATCTGACATGTTCTCTGACAATAGGACAATTTGAAATTTGATCTGCCTCAAATAATCCAGAACTTTTGATCAATGTGTACCTCATGCCAAGAGGTGATGGGAGATGGCATAGCCCTGGCCAACTTTGCCATGCAGCCATCTGAAGAAAAAGGTCTTTGATATTATTCGCAGCAGTTGGCAGCATCATTGAAAAAGTGGGTGCAAAATACTAAAAACAGGGTGATACAGACTAATCCTACAATCCTAACACTGCTGCCTAGGGAGTTAAGAGATTTGGAGCAAAAACCATGAGACCGTTCCAAAATAGGCATGGCGTTAAATTGCACCAGAGATAAGTAGGCAAGATATAAAGTGTGGGACAGCTGTTGTGGCTGATACTGCTCAGTAGACAGGCAGAACTATTAGATCCTCTCCTTGGTTAGCACCAGGGTAGCAACCATTAAGAAGGAATCACATTCACGTTGTTCCTGTTCAAAGCAACTAATGATTCACTCAACAAATATTTATTGGGTGCCTACAAAGTAGTAGACTCTGTCCTGGTCACTTGGGTTAGAGCAATGACAAAATAAAGTCCCTGATCTAGTATGTCTGCTATGGAGTTTAATCTTTACACTGTCCCCATTTAATAGAAAACTATAAGAGATTGAGACTGTAGATTTTCAACTCTGGAAGGTATCTCAGAAAACATTTTTATTCAAACTCTTCATTTTACTCATGAAGAGATAAGTTTAAAGGGTTACTCTTTTTGATTGAAAATAGTGACAGTGAGGATGAAAAACCAGGTCTTCTGCTTTCCAATTTTGGTCTCTCCCTGATGCCGTATGCTGCTTAGAAAACTGATACAGATTTGTACGAGGTAGGTAGTTAGTAAAGGTGTGATTCTCAGAGAGTGGCCAGTCTCTGCCCTAACACAGTAGGAATTTGACACTGTCAGCTCAAGCTGCTAACTGAAAATCCAAAAGCAGCAGTGGCTTGAGGACCATGCCAAATAGTATTTCTTAGGGTAAAGGGGGGAAGGGACGCCCCATTAACTGAGAAAGATGAAGCAAATGGTCCCAGAACTCCTGCTTGCATTTTGCTGGATTATGAAAGCACAGTGAATGTGCTCCAGTTTAAATTTGGCCAGACGCTGGGGGATAAAGTTTCATGACACAAGGATTGGTATTGCAATCCTTGTAAGTTCCCCATGAGAAGATGGAACTCTTACATGTCATTACATGTAGGGAGGAGATTTAAGAACCATATTCCTGTTATAAACAGTATTAGAAATAGTATTTTATTTCCCCTTGATTGCAACACTAAATCTAGGAATGTCAAGGGAGAGAATGTACTTCATTGAATGCAGAAAACTTGATTAAAAAAGCCTTAATTGGTGAAAATGTATCAAAGCATATGAAGCAAATAGCACAAATTTCATATTTCAATGTTCTTTTTTGATTTGAGTTACCTGAGTAGATATTAGATTGACTGATTGAATGGATGAACGAAAGGGGGATTTGATGAATATCAATCAACAGACATGTATTAAGCATCTACTATGTGCAGTACACCATTAGATAGTAAGAAATATAAAGATGAACAAATCCTGATCCCTAAGAGATGACAAATGCTGTAATACAAGGATGAACATATTCATGTTCATTAAAGAAGTATGGCATGTTTGGGAGAGCAAAATTATTTCTCAAGATGGGAAATATAATAAAAAAACAGTGAGCAAACATTTGTTGCCTATGAGAATGCTGGGTCTTAAGAACTCAGACATATGCCACTGAAATTATGGAAGCACATGATTTACCTTTTGGAAATTTAATTTGGTATGGATGGTATGATTCAAAATGCCATTTGCAGTATGACCTATAATAATAGTTGTTATTTTTTGAGATGATGTTATATAGGCCCAGAACCTTCTGAAGTTGGTTCTGACAATTATAAAGGAACAGTTAGCTCCTTTGCAGACAGCAAGCTCACCATCCTTGCATACTTGTATCTAAAATAGTCCTAAAATTCTCTTTATTGCCACTACACTGTTTCCCAAAATGAAGCATGAGATCATGGTAGTATTTAGTTATTGGTTCAGTTTCCTGTCTTCTTAGATCTTTTTAAAGCTCCTACATCCTTACAGAATGACCTCCTAGATTAATGTCTGATCACATGATCAGCTATTTACAAAGTGCTGGTGTTCTAATTTGATTCCTTTAGATAACATAAGAGGACATTTAGTTGTATGGTCTGTGGTAAGTATAATTTATTTCATACTCTCAGAGTCTTCTGAGACTGTGCAATGGCAGAAAGCAGACAAACTAAATAGTAATATTTTATAAGAAATTAAGTCAACTCTTCTGTAAAGGAATTTCTTTCAACTATTTTTCCATATTGATTTTACAGTTCTAAATAAAATAAACAAAATTCAGCCAGTGAATTTGGCCAAGCCATGTTTTGTTAACTTTATTATAAAAATATGTTGTGTCTATGTATTACAAATATCACATTTTATTTGCATAGGAATATATGCATTTAAAAATAAAAAAATGTTTGCTTTGTACTTACAATATTTGTAGTATTAGTTACTAAAATTCTCATCTTAGAACCCATGGCTGAAAGCTCCTTTAAGGCAAACCTGTTAAAAATGAGCCCCTAACTTTATTGCAAACCTATTATGCATACATAATGCATTCCACACTCTTGCAAGATGCAAGTCACTACTCCCCAATAACATTCTTACATGGAACATTACATTTTTTTCTTTGCAGGAATGAAAAATCTCCCTGAGTTTGCATTATCTTGTTTTGTGAAAGTTTGGTGACTTTTATCTTTGACCTTAGACATCTGGTTGTGATTTTACTGAAAAGATGTAGCACATTATTCTTATGCAAGTCTCCATGAGTGGCTATTTTTGTTCTCAGTTCTCAACAGAAACAAGTAAATACTGCAGGACGAGCTATTTTTAAAGGTTTTTAAATAGTGTTTGTTATTTCAAGGCATTAACGAGTAAAACTTCTTAGAAAATACTGGTCAGTTGTGTTTATTGCCTTATGTCAACACGCTTGTCATTTTGAGAAAGTGTCATAATCCTAGAAGAAAATGGTTTGTACTCCTTGAGTCAGATTTTAATCTGAGAAGTGTTCTGTGTATCATTGTATATCTCTCAAAGGATCTGTGGCTGCACACCTGTAAGCATCTTGCTTCTTACAGCAGAGCACACGCATGTTGGGAAGGCTTAGATCCATTTCTTCACAGTGCAAATTGGGTACTAATATGGAAAAATGGAAGGGTCCTTATCCACTTGTATTTTTTCCCCTTTTTTCCTTGCCATCATCTTTACATTGTTGAAATACTTAGGGTAAGCCAGTTATACTGAAGGGTATAGACCGAACACAGAGACCTGGAATCCAGGCTTGGATTTGCCCACAAGCAGCTATTGGACTTTGAACTAGAACTTCCTGAGCCTCAGTGTCTGAAATGAAATATTTGTTAACAGGGGGCTCATGGCTTACGTCTAAAGTGCACAGGTGTTTTGTTTGGGCTACATATTGTTTTAAAAGTCAGGAAATTTTACCTAAGATTTCTAGTATCTCTTAAGAAATGGAAAGATGTGGCAACATGGAGCCTGCATTCTCAAATAGCAACAACTTCTTGGGCCCTGTAGCTTCCTTGGTTTGCCATCCTTGCACTTGATTGGGTTTTGTTCCCTTGATCTTCTAAAATGGTATGACTCTTTAGGCTTTGTTTCAAGGAACATGGTGGGAAAAGTTTAGTTCCTCTTAAAATTCATTAGACATGTTACTTTTTGTTGCCTTACAATGTCTTAGTTTTCCTGTGATTCCATTCTGACCTCACACACTTACAAAGGATACAGCACTGCACCTATGTATGGCCTGTCCTTCTCTGTCCCCTCTTTATGGGCAACAGTAGGGGAATAACCTCGGCTTTATTTTTCATACCTCCATTTAAATTTTCTCCTTCCATGATTTTACTTCCAGATAGATAACATAAAATAACTTACTGTCATTTCTGTGAATATCAGAGAAACAATAACTTTCTACTCATGAAATCCAGAAAGTATGT